>NC_084651.1:5315701-5615701 GCF_019802595.1 Syngnathoides biaculeatus | reverse complement strand
GGAAACGTTGTATTACTCGGCGTATCCCCGCCTGACGCAGGGACAAAGAGTATGTATCCAAACTCTTGCACGCATTTCTTGAAAACCAAAGTGAAAAACAAAAACACCAACAAATGCGTTTCTTGATTTATCATGTAATGACATCCCGGCTGTCGGATGTTATCGCTCATCCAACCCACCGCATTCCGTTTCACGGGTTTGAATGAAGACCAGATCTATTGTCGATTTAAAAAAGAAAGAAAAGGAGAGCCAGAGTCTTCAGTCTGTCGGGTTTCCGAAAGCTCTTAAAGTACCTGCCGTTAAGCCTCTTCTGAAAAAAACAGAGCCCTGGGTGCTTCCATGTTGGGATGGTATAGACACATCGAATATCTCCCTTTCATAACCAAGATTCTTGAGAACGTTATTTTTAATCAACCCAGCAATTTCTTGAATTTAAATGGCTTTTTGAAAAATTCCGGTTTCCAAAGTCCAGATCTCATCATATCAAAGTGCTAAATGATATCAACTTGAATACTGACTCAGGAAAGGTGTCAATTTCGGTCTTGTTGGATCTCAGTGCGGTTTTTGAGACGACAGATGATAATAAAAATGTGTTTGGGACTAAATGGAACAGTCCTTAAATTGCTCAGATCCTACCTGGACCAAACGAGTTACTTTGTAACCATTGGAAGTGCTCAATCTCAACAAATGGCAATGACCTACGGGGTCTCTCAAAGGTCAGTTCTTGGACCCCTCCTGTTCAGCCTGTATATGCTACCCTTGGGTCAAAGGTTAGGGTTAACACAACCACAACAAAACTGAGATAATTATTTTTGGTAATAAAGAAAAGGGGCTTGCTGTTAGTACATACCTTGACTCACTATCTTTAAAAACCAAAGGCCAACTCTGAAACCTTGGTTTCCTGATAGATTCTGACCTGATGTTCAATAGTTATATCAAATCAATTAGTAAAACTGTTTTTTACCATCTGAATGACATATCCAGAGTGAAGGCAGATCAAGATAATGTCATCCATGCTTTTCTCTTAAGTAGACTTGACTATTGTAATGGTCTTCTGACTGGACACCCCAAAAAGAGAATTAATCAGACGCAGCTTATTCAGAATGCTGCAGCTCGGGTTCTGACCAGAACAAAGAGGTCAGAGCACATCACTCCATATCACTAGAATCAGCTTTAGGATAGATTTTGATGCTACCGGTCTGTAGATCATGAAATGGTTTAGTTCGTGAATTCATCGAAAGAAATGCTCATGAATTACAAACTCAGTACTGCGCCGGTTTCGACTGACTCAGGTCAAATAGAGCCGAACGCACGGATGAACTGAATCTACCGATGAACCGAAAGTGAACTGAACGTACTGTTTCCCGTGAGTGATTTATTTCATTGAATTCCTTTCTTCGCAATCCGCTGAGGAGCCACGTACTAGTATCTACGTAGTGAAATGTTCTGCTTTCGTGAGTCACGGAGCTGTGTACTGTCAAGTAATACCATCAGTGATTTGTTCACGCACGGAACAACGGATTGCGCAGTGAATGTACTCATGAGTGATATTAACCGTTCATTCTCAGGGAATTGCTTTCACTTGCGTCCTTTTCTCCAAGCTAACGGCTAACGCTGAGTCAGTCAAGCACAGTTTACAAGTAAACAAGTTTCCTAGTTTACAATACAAGAACTTCGGTGAGCGTGATGAAGGAACATGAACTTCGGGGCTGAACCCTGAACTGATTGAGGAAGCACTTGAATGATTTTGTGCAAAAGAACTGAAGGAGTCTGCGATCAAATCTTTTGAACAATCCGATTCTCGCGATTCGGTACACTCAAAAGCCGTGCCCATCACTATTTCCATCTGGGCGCTCTGGCCTCTGGTTTGCATCGTAGCCAGCCGTTGTCTCCTTCGAACTGACCACATGGCGTAATTTGGTGATGTCGGGCTAGCTCTGGCTCCTGTACAAGCCTGATTAGCATTCCTTCCAGATAAAACAACCGTCACTTAAATGCGCGTTAGCTAAGCCAGCAGGAAGTGATCTCAAGAGCTGATAGGAGCCGCTGTGATTACCCGATGAGAGACCCGGGGTCTTCGGTGTGTGTAGAGACGCTTTAATCCGACATAACCCCGCACCACCCCACCCCTTCTCCGTCCCAAGTCCCGTACGGTCTCGTCGCTAATCTCGTTTTAAGTTATCTTCAAACTAGTGCTTTGGCCTGGCGGACACAAGCCTTATCATTTATTGATTATGTCTCTCAGATGAAAGGAGGAGCTTTCATTTCCACAAGAATGCGGCGCTCTCTTTGTGCCCATATGGAAGTGTTTGCCGGACAGATGGGCGATTTTATTTTTTTCTCCACCCCCCCCCCACCCTATTCCTTGACAAGGGCCCACTGGTCACATAGAAATCAAAGCCTTCTAGTACTGTCGAGAGACAATTGCTGCTTGCCCTTCATATTCACACAATTATCACATGAATATGCTGTCGTGAGAAATATGATTTGCCCATCCATCCATTTTCCGTACTGATTATCCTCACTCGGGTCGCGGGCGTGCTGGAGGCTATCAAAGCTGCCAATGGGCGCATGGTAGGGTACACCCTGTACTGGTCGGCAGACCAGTCACACATCAACAAAACAGGTGACCAATTTCTTCAATTTCGACTGTCAATTTAAACATAAAACTGATAATCGCATGATATTTAAAACAACCGCACAAGTTCCCGATTTGAATGCAAATGTGAACACATGATGGGAAATGCTACAAGTAACCCTTTCATCAACAATTTTGTACACAGATGGCACAGTAGCACATTTGGAAATTCAATATAACTTGTCACAGTTTGGCATTATTTTCACGACAGACAGCCAATCTCTCAGCCAATCACGTTTTACGTGCCACAGCAATAAAGGCTTTGCTGCTGACGGAATCAGTGTCAGATTGTTCGACAACCATACAAGATGTTGACACCAGGATCCATTGAGACTTGGGCCTGTTCCCACCCCCAATGGCTTTTGGAGATTCTTCTATACGGTCAACAAGATGTGAGTTTCACAGTTCTCTGCTCTCTGTAAGTCATCAACAGTGAAAGACGAACAAGTCCTGATCTACTATCCTTGGATTACGGAGCATTGCACCACTTTGGTGCAAGACGGCTTCCCATCTTCCAAGCCTGTCCCGCTCTCGACTCTGACATGAACTGCTTTATATCCTGCCTTTTACGGAATTGTCACTGCTTACCTTCAATTCCATCCATCCCCCCATCTGTTTCCTTCGCTGCTTATCCTCATAAGGGTCGCGGGGAGTGCTGGAGCCTATCTCAGCTGTCAACAGGCAAGAGGCAGGGTACACCCTGAACTGGTAGCCAGCCAATCGGAGGGCACATCGAGACAAACAGCCGCACTCACAATCACACCTAGGGCCAACTGCGAGTAAGCACAAAGACTCAGAGCGCCATCGTACCGAACTCCGGACCCATGAGCAATGCAATGAATAAAATGAGGAACCGAGCATTGAGGCGGATAAAATTGCAAACCTTTGTAACCGATTTTAACAAAACAAGACTATTCAAATGTATTTAACATCACAATTTTCAGTCATTATTGTCTAAAAACCACTGATTTTATTTTTTAAAAAGGACATTATTACGCCGAGGAACGAGGAAATCGGTGGAATTCCACAACACTTCACAGACATTTTGAGCATACAAGAGCATTAATAGAGTTGTGATCAAATGCTATTCACTACTTTACCGACACCCCTATATACATTATAAAATCGATATCGTTATGAAAATTTCATATACACATATGTTAATTCTTCACTTCAACGTCTATACGAAAAAATACATGTGAGCGGAGAGCGTGTCATTCATGCGCAAAGTTGCGGAAGTCTCACTCGACATCCAAGTGCTCGCCAGATTGCCTGCGACGTCACTGGCTGCTGTCACAGTGGTACAGTCGCCATGGGAGACGAACAACAGAGATTTTCGGGTTTTTCCAACGCCCCCTCTGACACGGAAGTTCTTTTCGAAGACGAGAACATATTTAGATGATATGCGGATCACTTCTAACTAAGAACAGATTCCCCGACGGTATGTAACGTACTCAGTGACTCATCGCGTCGCTCGCTGAAAGAAGGATTACGTCATCCCCCAAAACATTTTTTTTTTTTTTTAAATACCTCTATATACACCTTCCTGTCATTTGGAAGCCACGAAGCTCCTTCGCACCTGTACAATCCATTTTTCATGACAAAAATGCTGTCTTTTGCAAAAGTGCGATGAGTGAATCCATCCTCCCGAGTGTTTGAGCAATATCCAGCGATACGAGACAGCGTTCTGTCTAACGCAGGAAAAAACAGCAACTTTCGCGCCGGTAAAAAAGGTATAAACACGCAAAACCGTCAGTGTGGGCTTCTTGAAAAAACCTCACTTGATTCTTCTCCAAAACGAATGCCTCGAGAGGACTTTCATGCCAAGAGATACAAAAATCCATACACGACAACGTCATGACGCGTGGTGTAAAAACGGATGGATCCATTCCGGCTGCCTTTTTTTCATTAAAAACATATTTTAAAAAAAATCATTCTTTAGGTGTCGTTAGCCCTTTAAATTGTTTAATATTGCGTAAAAATAACACAAAGTGAGGACACACCAATAGTAGCGATGTGTAAAATAAATGTGAAATCGTCCATATTGGGAGTTATAGAATTTTTTTTCCTGACTGTGATGGTCTACAATAAGGATCTTTACATTTTTTTTTTTTTTTTTTTTTTTTTAAGCTTCCACGCTTTTATTTGCCACCACGCCAAAACATTTTCAGCAGTTTACAGCTGGGATTCGATTGAGTCTGCTTTAATCCCGAAAGCTTTCTTCATTCTTTTCTTTTCTCGTCATTTCCACCTACGACCCGGCGGATGGGGTGGTGGGGGTGGGGGGAGAGACTCGCGTAGCAGAACCCGAAGCGGCTGCAGACTTCATTCCGTGCGCCGAGAAGCCCCAATTGCCTGCAAATTGCGGCTCTCGCACAAAAATGACGGACATTTTGTCTTGGGATAATTGTTAATATGCCCGCGTTGTTGTTGCCATGCAAGGCTGCGTGCGTGGATGTGGATCTGTGATTCTGGCTGCGCTCCGGCTGGGTGCCGTGCGGTTTTTGCAGGAGCCTAATCACAAAGCCACAAGCATCTCAGCCATTTTGATAGGAGCCAAAGCGGGGTCGCTTTCACGTGTTTTGCCAGTCCTACGTATACATGCATAGCGGTCGTTTGGGGGGGGGGGGGGCGGAGGGGGTTCTGCCGAGTCAGCGGCGCTGGCTACGTCAAAACAAGGGCGCATGTTGACAAATTGAAAATAGTGCGAATAAAATGGAAATAAATTGCAGGCGGTAGTAAAATGTTATGGATTGTGAATCTAATGAGCAGGGTTGCGGTTTCACTCGCGCGGGCAATGGAACAAACCAGGACTTTTACCAACTCTCTCTTTCTCTCTCTCTCCGTCTCTCCATTTTCTCGCTTTTTTTTCCTCCTCTTCTTCTGGAAGATAAAGAATCATGAGCATCTGGAGACATTTTCCAGATGCTTTCGAAAGGAGGATGAGTGAGGAAGGAGAAGAGGAGAAGAACGAGGAGAAAGAAGGAGAATGCCTTGAATCAGGGTCGGGGTTTCATTCACTAGTATCCTGCACAGGTGTACGGGCTACTAGTGTGAAGCAAGCGCTTGATTTTAACTAGTAGATTCCTTATTTGATGTTTTTTTTTTTTTTTTTTAAAGCTCATCAGTAGCAGAATTGTCAACTATTTGACACACACATTTTTGCCTCACTGGTAATATGTCGTTTTTCGATTAGTATCCCAAAAGACAAAGCACGTACTAGTACACGGACCTTCATTTTGATCGTCAAAAATATCGAGAAAATGCTTCCACGGTTATTCCCGCAGGTGTTTCCAATCCCTTTCCAAACAAGGCTGTTTACTAAACCAGCGTTCCCAAAACTTTACAGGGCAATTAACGCCTGTGTAGCGAGCGGCGTGGCTAATGGTTTGCGGCCCGCAGCCCAGACCTGTTTTCTTTCTTTTTTTTTTTTTTTTAATCGAGTGGTCTGACATTCAACAGTTGCCATAAGGGAACATTTGAAACTTTTTTTTTTTTCCTTGTTGTTTTGCATGTAATTTACGGTCAAGCTGACGGACTTGAGCAAAACTTAGCGTAGCTCCCGTAACTGTAATCGTTTGAGCGTGCATCATTTTCTTGGCATGCGCAGGATGTTTTGGAACAACAAGGTTTTTTTTTTTTTTTTTCCTTTCTTTTTTCCAGAGAGAGGCGAAATTAGCAAACGAATACAGTCATCTTTTTTTTTTTTTTATTTAACGCAATTAAATGACAGGTGCGGTAAATGTTTGGAGATGTTTATTTTCTATTTATGTTGCCACAATTCCAAGATCCAAGCTCGCCTTCCAAGTCTTACGCTTCTGCCGTGTGAATTAGCGGTGTCATACGTTGGCGGGCCAGCCGGGACGCCTCTTGCGGCGCTGCTAATTTTACAGCCATCGAGCCATTATTCTTCCTTACTGTTAGTCATGAGTCATTTATCGTGAGTCCTAAATTTAAAGTCCAGTATGCAACAGTTTGGCCTGAACAGAACAGCTGCGAGAATCTAAACTTTATGGGCGTGATGACAGAGTCGAATAAAAAGCGCACCGTTTGGTCGTACTGTTTCTTTAAAGGGGAAGGCCACTCATTAAAAATAATGTATCAGATAGGTCATGCCAATGGTACTGTAACTTTAAAATAAAGATTTTCATCAGATATCATTTACGGTTGTTTATATCGGCAATTTTGAATTTTCCCGGTCGCTGACATTTTGGCGAGTCACGTGACCTACGTGCGCTACCTGAGGCTCGGTTACGTTCTTACACAGTTACTGTCAGCGCCGATTTCTCGGATTTATCCTCATCTGATGAAGAAATACAAGTATCGGTTGATCGGGACGACGGAGGAATACATCCATACAGATTCGAGACGCGCTCGCTCGCGGGGGTCTCACTTATGTCCCGCGTGTAGGCCTCCCGTCCGAAGAACCATCCGAATATTCAACATGATTGACAGCCACAGGTTCAAATCTGTATGGACGTATTCCTCCGTCACATCTGTGCACGTAGGTCATGTGACTCACCAAAATGTCAGCCCCCGGGAGCATTCAAAATTGCCGATATAAACAACCTTAAATCATATCTGAATCTTTATTTTGAAGTTATAGTACCAATGGATCTTCAGCTCCGCCATCCCCTTAGAAACAGTTGCCATCTCCCACAATCTTCCAAAATGGCGACTGAACAGAACAGGTTAGAAGTAGATTCTCTCTCGGGTATTCAACCATTTCGCACAAGGATATGTACACGGAATTACGATTACGACATTTCTCTCGTCTTTCTCTTTCTGAGGACCATTTTCTTTGTAACATTAACTTTTCCAAGCGCACGCTACTGACCACCAGCATTGCTTGTGGGACAACATGGCGGGAGGGACGTGTCAAGACAATACGGCTATCTGCTATCTGATTGGCTATTATTGTACGAGTGATTGACAGGTCGGAAAGGTCCATGACATAACCTATCCGATACATTGTTATTTTTAATGAACGGCCTTCCCCTTTAACGTACGTATGACTTATATTAGTGGACACAACTCGTGGTGTCCAACGTCATCAATTGAATAAATGAAAGCGCACTTCTGTCACAATTCGACCTGAATACAACTGCCGTGGCTGACTTGAGATACGAGTGACGCGACTTGGGAATTTCTCCAGATACGAGCCGTCGGTCGGCCATTTATTGATTTATGCATTTTCGATACGATTGGAGATAGCAGGGTTGTAAGGTGGGATTCAACTCGCCCCACTTCCCAACAATTTTGGCCCTTCTCAACCGATGACAAAAACTTGTGACGACGGTGCAGCGCCGTTCCCAGAAACGTGTACTATGCCGCTACGTGGAATATGAGCCTCCCATCCCGAGGATCGCTCAAATCTGCCGTGCCTGTGCTTCAAGTCCGACTATTTTGGGTGTTTGTTTGTTTTGTTTTTTTTTTTCTTAAACAATTTTTGAGGCAACTGTAATTTCTAGTTTCACCTTACAACTCGGAGTCAGCTTCTCTCTTTTCCCCTCCAATTTCCTAAAGACGATGGTTCCACCGCCCCCCTCCCCTTACAAACATGGCCAAGGAGTTCATCCCTGCTCCTCAGAGATCTGAGGACGGCGTGAGGAATGCACGTCCTTCCTGACATTACAACACTCTTTATCAACTAACAAGAGGAGTAGGAGGGGAGCGGATGATGTTCAGATGGTAGAAAGAGTTTGGGGAATGGAGGAGGGGGGGGCTGGGGGCATGGGGGGGGGGGGGGTTGAGAGGGCTCTTTTGTGCCCTCTTATCTGACAGGATATGAAGCAACTCAATGAGTTTGGCAAAATAGCTTCCATCAATGGTCATTGAGCAACAAGAGGCATCCCCCTCTGACATGAGGCCACGAGGAAGAGAACAGGCAGGCGGGCGGCCCCGGGGGGTGTTTGTGGATGTTCCCAATGCTCCCCTAATTGCCCCCACCCCGATAAGACCCAGCAGCAGTTTTTCGCCGGTAGTTGCGATGGCTATCGGGACGGCCGCAATCGAACAGATGTGGTCGGAGCTTTGAAACGCGTCAGTCTCTTCGGGCCGCTTTTGACAAATGGCCACACTTTTAAGTGGAGCCAAATATAACCGGGCCAAACAGACACATACGCGCGTAAGGGCATATACACACGCTGGAGTCGGAGAGTATTATTTTTGTTAATGGGATCCAAGGGGACATCGTTTTCCTGATGTGGTGCCATTGAAGCTGCTGTATTAAAGGCTTGTGCTCCTCTCCTGCTGCTCAGACACAAACTGCATCCCAGTTATTAAGGCAGGAAGTCCCCACTGTACACGATAATGACAGGGGGACATGTCCTTTATTTTCTGATTTTAGTTTCAATTTAACTGCACTTTGAACTACACTTTTGATTTTGTTCAAAATGTTGCTATGCGAGCCTATGAGATCCAATACATGAGATGTAAGTAAGTACTGCAAATACTTCTTTTTTTTTTTTTTAAAAACCAATAACTACGATCTCTCCAAGTTGCATATTTGACGTCTAAAGCCGTCAATGGCAGTGGATGTTAAAACCCGTCAACTAAAAGGCATGGATCAGCAATTTATTACCTTATTTTGTCAGAAAAATGACATTACACGCTGATATTTATAATTTACATCAATATGTTTTTGTTTTTATTCATACATTTTTATTTTTTGAGGGTGAGGGAGGGGTATCAGTGGGACTATTTTTTTTCATGACAATTCAATAAATTTTAAACAATTTAAATATTTTTCTATTTGTATTTGAATATTTGTATTTTTGTATGTTCTTCAGGAAAATAATTTGTCTGGAAAATTTTTAGATTTTTAGTTGCCTACTTCTTAAATCAGATTTTTTTTTTTCATTTATCAGAATAAATGAATGAATAAATAAATAAATACGGCTGCACAGGAGTGCAACTGGTTAGAGCAGGGGTGTCAAACTCATTTTTCTCGCGGGGCACATTGTGGTTCCAGTTTCCCTCAGACAATACAAACAATACAAATATATCACCGTCTCATCATGTTTACATCATCAATTTATGATCTACTTTTGGAATAAGAAATCAAGACCAATGTGTATTCACGTTTGGTAACACAAAAATGTATGCAATATCTCAACTTTATCATTGATGATGCATGTCAATTTTAAATTTTTGTACAGATTCTTACAACAACAATTGAAATTGACACACTCGATTTGGCTTCGCGGGCCACATAAAATCATATGGCGGGCCGGAACTGGCCCCCGGGCCTCAAGTTTGACACCTGTGGGTTACAGCGTTGACCTCACAGTACTGGAGACCGGGGCTCAAATCCCGGCCTTGCCTGTGTGGAGTTTGCATGTTCTCCCACGTGCCTGTGTGGGTTTTCTCCGGGCCCTCTGGTTTCCTCCCACATCCCCAAAACAAATTTATTGGACCCTCTAAATTGGCCTAAGGTGTGATTGTGAGTGCGAATTGTTGTTTGTTTATACGTGCCCTGCGATTGGCTAGCAACAAGTTCAGGGTTGTACCCCGCCTCCTTCCCCTAAAATAGCTGGGTTGGTTCTAGCACCCCCCCCACCCACCCCGCGCATTTTTTTGACGATAAGGGGCCTAGATAAATGGACGGATGGAGTCCCCCCTCCCAAAAAAAGAAAATTTCTGGTATACATTAAACAAAAAAAAAATTGCATTATGAGGCAAATATGTGACACAGTACACGCTTGTTTTGTTTATTATTGTTACCGTTGTTACATTAGCAGCATCCAGTACCTAAAACAGCGATATTGTGAAAACTTGTTTATCCACCAGAACCAACAAGCTCCATTCAAAATAATAATTTGAAATGAGAAATGATTTTTTTTTCTCTCTCTCTCTTCAAATGGCGTGACAAATGACAGCGGCGCTGGTCACAACAGGCCAAAAACAAGACGCCTTCTCCCGGCGACACAACAGCTCCTTTTCTTTCAACAATCGAACACTAATGCGGATTAATGGGATTGAATGACAAAGCCGGTGCGGCCCGAGGGCACTTTCCGACAGCGCCTCTTCTTCCCCCGTCGCACCCCCGGCATCCCATAATGCACCTTCCCGTTCCCGGGGCTGACGCCGAGTCCTCCTTTCGTGCACCTTCCGCAGAGCGTCGCGCATTCTCCCCGGTAACGGGCATCCGATTTACAGTTCCGAGTCGAGGGTGGTCCTTTGTCGCCCCGATTCGCCTGCTCTGCGTTTGCCGCGTGGTTTAATTGCGAGCAGACCGAAAAGAAAATGGATATTGGGGATCGCGCCGAGTCAAAATATGGCTCCATCTGGATGCAATGATGCTATAAATGAATGCCACGTGATGCTGATTTTACACTTTACGCTTCAAACAATGACATGAATTCCGAGGTGGGATAAAAAGAAGCTGCTTGACTCGTTTGACAGTGAGAAAACGTCACGGCACCGTCGCATCGCGGGATGCGGTATCAGAGCTTCTCTGCTTTTTATAGAGAGCGAGAGAAACGAAGCCGTTTGGAATCCCCGGGAGGGATGTAGCCAAGTACGAGCAGGACGGCACGACGTGCGGTATGTGTCAAAACAAGTACGACGGGGAGCAGGAGCGTATAATTATCCCGAAGGTGCTCTTGTGAACTCAGCACATCGACACTTGATGCGGGTCTAATTAGGAAGCTGCCACTAAATGCCAGGGAGGGGTTCGATAAAGCTCAGACAGCTAATTACTGAGGTGGGGTCTTCTTAATGAGTCACACCTTCCTTTGCAATAAACGGGCTGCAGCTTATAATTTTTTTGGTTTTGTTTCATTTTTGTACAGCAGCAGCATTGCGTTTACCTCCTCCAAGGTAGGTCATGCTTTGTGCTCGTGCATGAGCACAGTGGACCTTTTCCGACTGGCGATCTCCAGCTACGGCCCCCCCCCCACCCCCGCCCCCTTAGCAACAGTTGCCATGCACCACAATCTTCCAAAATGGCGAGCGAACAATAGTGGATTCTCCATCAGGTATTCCCGGTAACATTGCGGTATGTTTTTTTTTTATTTTTGCCAAATGCGCCAGACTTGTCCAAAAGGGTTCTACAGAGAGGTCTCAACTATTTCACGCAAGGATGCGTACACGGAAATAAGATTTTGGACAAGCAGGACGCAACGCGAGAGTTACAGCGAAATGTTGGCGCCTCACAAACTTCATATTGAAATCCAACAGGATAAAATAGTGGAATAGTACTGCGCGTGTAAAGCAGAGTGAGTACTTTTTACTTGGAAAGATCACGAGTAATATCATTGTAGTCTTTAGAAGTGAGTGGGAGTATTCATTTGACTTGGCTCGTAATGCAACCTCGTGCTCTGTCTTAAAAGTCTGATGTGAGCCAAATAGGCAAATACACATTTCTCTTGCATAACATCGCACATTTATGTACCGACTCGTCGGTATAAAACATTACACACGTCATTCAGTAAGTCAGTGATACACTAAAAAAGTGATAATTGTTCTCCTGCAATCCATAAAGCACTGATAATAATTCAATCAAACTCAGAGAAGATACTTCGCCCTCCCTTACAGCCTTGGGCTTGTCGATATTGTCCACATTTAGTTGTACGTGCGGACTTCCGCGAGCCTTAATCCGTCGTCAACTGTGTTTTACACTTTGGAAAATGAATCAAGCGGCCCCCTCGTCACCTAGCAGGATATCTTTCATTAGAATTGCACGTTCCCCAAGCGCATCTGAGGACCATTTTGTTCGTAACATTAACTTTTCCAAGCGCACGCTACTGACCACCAGCATATGGCGAGAGGCTATTTGATTGGCTATTATTGTACGAGTGATTGACAGGTCGGAAAGGTCCATGACATGACTTATCTGATACATTATCTTTAATGAGTGGCCTTCCCCTTTAACGTCTTGACTTATATTAGTGGACACATCTCGTGGTGTCCCACGGTCATCAGTTGAATAAATGAAAGCACACTTGTGTCACAATTCGACCTGAATACAACTGCCGTGGCTGACTTGAGATACGAGTGACGCAATTTAGGAATTTCACGTTCCCCAAGCACATCTGAGGACCATTTTGTTCGTAACATTAACTTTTCCAAGCGCACGCTATTGACCACCAGCTTTGCTTGTGGGACAATATGGCGAGAGGGGCGTGTCAAGGGAGGGTTCAAGACAATGCGGTTATCTGATTGGCTGTTATTGTACGCGTGATAGACATGTGGGAAAGATCCATTAGGCAAAGACGCTTGGAAATTGGTATAAAGTGGTGCTTTGACCCGGAAGTTGTCAATGAATTCATGTGTTTTGATGTTTGGTGGAGTTTGGAGGGGCCGTAGGGACAGAACGGCAACCGGCAGACTGCTGTTACACAAGGACCTCACCATCACCACCACCACCAAATCTGAAATCCTTTTTAAAATATACGGGTAAAATCTGAACCAGAACAGCTTCGGTGTCCACGCACCACCTTGCAGTACCTGTAAATTTCTTTCGGTATCTCACATTAGGGGTCGCCACAACGTGAAAATCTCAGATGAACGCTCGTATTTTTGTTTGGCACAGTTTTTACGCCGGATGCCTTTCCTGACGCAACCCCTTTTGGGGAGTGGAGGCCCCAGTGAGATACGAACTCACGCCCCCTGATTTACCAAACCAGTGCTCTAACCACTGAGATATGGGGACTCACTTTGCAGTACCTGTGCAAAAAATAAAAAAAAACTTAAATTCTAAATGGGTTAAATTGGATATGAACAGTATAAAGGAATACATTCTGCCTTGGTTGAGGTCTGCGCTCTACCGAATGCCAATCTAGTTCTAGTCTAGTCTCGTTTGTTTGTCCTTTGTCTCGCACAGAGCATCTGAAGACGGCGCAGGTTGCCGATGTCACGTTGCGGGAACCAAAACCCCCGAAAACAAAGCCCGCCTTCATCCGTGATGCTTTCACATGTGTTGAAACAACCAAAACGATTAGCTCCACCCCCTCCCTCGCTCCCCCGCCACTTCTGCCTTCGCGTTGGGCCCGGCGGAGCCGCTCAGCTTGTGCATGGAAACAACTGCGGCTGGCTCTGTTTGCTTCTGATGGAGGCCACATGACAAGGAGGTCAGGAGCAAAGCCGAGAGGGAGAAGGCGCCGTGTGTGATCTCGCCACACTCGTTCCCAATGCCCTTTTGATCTGCACCCCCCCCCCCCCATCCCACCTTTAACTCATTTCAAAAGAACCCCACTCTCACTCACTGGCTCGGTCGCCACGCACAAAGCTTCAATGACTGACTTAGGCCGACACTTTCTTGGATCATAAAACATCAAATAATGGCGGCGGAGAACCTGCACTTTTTTTTTTTTTCTTTTCTCCAAATTTGATCACTGTGGACTTCCTGCGCTCTCTCGGAAGAGAGGAAAAGGGTGGTGGGGAAACAGGATGGGGGAAGAGATGTGTGAAGGAGGGGAGGTGAGAGGGGTGAAATATGATCCGGAGTCTGTGTCGCATTAGCCTTCACAGGCGCTGTGGCAGACGCACTGGCACCACAGAGTGAAGAAGACAACGGCGACAATGGCGGAGGCGGTGGGCCGAATACCCGACCATGAAAGGACACTCAAAAAAAAAAAAAACAAGTCTTCAGAACCCATGCCTTAAAATAAACAGCAAGTCAGTCGGGCGTTTTGGTTCCAAGTCATTTAGATTTATGGAAATGTGAGAATTTTAGAGGTCCCGAACACTATACCAGTGGCACTCCTTGGAAAGTTGGGGGGGGGGGGTGCTTAGGTTAACACAGAAGATGCTGGACATAGAATAAGTCTGAGGAACCCACTGAGAGTCTCTGTTTTGGTATGAACCAATTTATCTGGATGAAAATTTATGTATTCTATGTTAATGGTTCTTGAACATTACCGCAGTGGCAGTCCCTGAAAGCCACAAAATTTGGTGGACGCGGGGGCTGTGACAGTGGTCGTCTTGGCTTGAAGCCATTTGTCTCAATGAAAATGTTCCAATTGTCGAGTTAGGGGAAAAAAATTGCCTCGACAAACATGGAATTTGGTGGATACATCCATCCTGAACAAATGTTTCATAGCCATACCTGAAATTAATCAGGAAGTTGGACGTGTTGGTTTGAAGCAATCTACTGAATCCTAATGAAAATTTACACAAGGTATGTTAATGGTCCGGAACACAAACTTGTAAATTAGAGGAAAAAAAATCACCCCATTTAATACAGATTTATGAAAACTCTTGAAAACAGTGTCAAGACTCATATCGAACTCAACTCCAAATGGCACCCCTTGGTAAGTTTCAAGAGTTCTACACACAAAAGAAACGGAATTTGGGGGATTTTTCTCATGAACATGAAAAGGACTCAAGAATCCTTGCCTCAAAATAAAACAAAAGTCTTGGTACAAACCGTCTTGGTTTGATGAATATTTACCTTTTTTAGGGTACCCGAACACGACCCCTGTGGGACCACTTGCAAAGTCCACCAAATTTGGTGGACTTATAGCATGAAAACTTACAAAGAAAGTCTGAAGAACCCATCCCTTCAAATAAATCGGAACTAGGATTTGAAGTTATTTATTGAGATGAAAATTTACAGACCTTAGGGGTCGCAAATACATTCCTGGTGGTACACCATGGAAAATTAGCGGGAAAAAAATGGCCCGATTGACACGGAATTTGGGGTACGTTTATCATGAGAGCTCACACACAAATGACTCAAGAACCTACGCACCAAAATAATCAGGAAGTCCGACATTTTGCTTCAAAGTGATCCATCCTGATGTACTTTAAGGGTCCCCGACAGAAAGGAGAAAAGTACACGGCGGAATGCCGCTCGTCACCGCCCTCTCCGTCTCCGTCTGAGTCACCTTTTGTACCTGCGCCTCACACATCATCACGCACGTGGCCTCTTGGCTTGTCATCCCGCAGGGTCACGGTCAAGCTGGCGCTCCCTGCTCTGTGTCATGTTGGCTCCATCCTGCTCTGTAATTTCCTCTTTTTCTCCCCCCTCCTCCCACCCCCTGGTGTCTAGCGTCTTTTTCCCGTAAAAGAATGCGTCTCCTGCCGCTGCACCGACAACACTGTCAGGACGCTAAACAGCCCATTTTGCCGTCTGACTCAGTTATGGAACGCTGAAAGCATTCCAAGAATTCCAGATTGATTTTGGGGTTTTTTTTTGTTTTTTTTTTTTTGTTTTTTGCACTTGCAACAGTAACACCACCTGAGGGAACGGCATTGCTACTCATCACAACGCACATCCTTTGTTTGTTTTCAAGGATTCAGTTGCTCCGCACTCAAACATCCCAAAATCTATATTTTGCTTGATCTTCAGATAAGTCTGAAGTGCTGCCTCCACAAGTGAAAAATAAGAGTATTCTGCTTTATCTTGATATTAATATTTATTTTTTTTTTAACTGGGAATGGCGTGGAATATGTGAGGAGACGGAAGAGCATCTATTATGACTGGAGAGAAGAGACAGAGGGTTGAGGAGTGGAGGGAGTAATGAGTAGGTCTGCTCAGGACAGAGAAGGCGACACGAAAAAGTCGGGATGGGGGGGGGTAGAGCGTCTCCACTAGTCTCCTTCTTGGCGTCTGTGATCCTCGGACCCTTCACGCAATCGCCCTTATTACAAGGCTTCGCCGTTTGGCGCGGGCAACACTACAAAAAAAAAAAAAAAAAAAAAAAAGAAGCCGCAATTACATTTAATTAGGCTGCAGAGGGGCCTATAGGGCGAGCCTGCCCCATCCCGGAAAAAAACCTCAAGAGAAGTGCAGACTCCAGGTAACGGGGATGGGTGGGGGTGGGGGGACTTCAAAGGCACGCGTCAAAGTTACTGCGCCATTAGTGGAGTCACCGCAGAAGTGCTGCGAGGCCGCTGCATGGTCGGGAAGGAGAAAGAGATGTCAATTTGGAGGGACAAAAACAGACAGCGCCTCGCTAAATATTGTTTGTGCAGCGAGGGGAGGTTGGAGATATTAATCAGTCGCCGGCGGACTTGACACACCCGAAAATGTCGGGGTGAAGGAGGATTTTAAGTGGTCCCGCACCTAAGCCTTGTGGCACACCCTGGAAAATTGATTCGGCATAATCAACAATGAATTTGTTGGACATATGAAAGTGTTTTCAAAAACATGCCTTGAAATGAACAGGAAGTTGACTGTTTTGGTTTAAAGTAAAAAAAAAAGCCTCATAAATATGTATTTTTAGGATGTTAGGGCTATTGAAATCAACCCCAACGGGTCGGGGGGAGGGGGGGGGCACACAAAACAAAAAACCGAGCCCTGAATAAACAAATTTTAGTGTTAACGTGGAGGACCCCATGGAAATGCGTGAAAATTAAACAGGAAGTGGGCTGTGTTGCTTTGAAACGATGCATCTTAATGGAAAATTATGTATTTTAAGGGACCTGAACCCCAGCTCTGTGGCATCCCATGAAAGGTTGAAAGAAAATGTGTGTTCTAATCAACATGGAATTGGGTAGACATACGGTTTAAACCGTGAAAGGACACATGAAAAAGACTCAAAGAAGCACTGAAAAGGAAATGAAAAGGAAGATGAACACAAAGCAGTTTTTAGGGGTGCTGTACTCAATCACAGTGGCATCCCCGGAGAAAGATAGGAGGAATTTTAACTCCAACTGACACAAAATTCAGTGAAAACGCACACAAAGTCTGAAAATCGACGCCTTACGATGAACAGGAAGTTGGCCATTTGATTTGAAGCAATTTATCCAGAAGAAAATTGACACATTTTTGTGGACTTGAACATGATCCCAGTGGAACTCCGAGGAAAAATAGGTAAAAACCAAACTAAACACTGCCCTGACATATCTATCATAAAGAAACACACACAAATATCTGGAAAAATAGGCATCCTCAACAAAAGGACAGACTGTCCATCCACCATCAGAACCGCTTACCCTCACGTGGGTCGCGGGTGTCCTATCCTTCCCAGCTATCTTCAGGCAATAGGCAGGGTGACACCATGAACTCGTTACCAGCCAATCGCAGAGCACGTCCACACCCACGGGCAATTTTGAGTTTTTGAGACATGAAAAATGGTTTACGTCTAGGTTCTGTTTAATTCCTGCACATGACGGCTCAGTAAGTTAGAAGTGATGCTGACTCACACTTCTGACCACTGTGGAAAGTTTTCCCTTTCAAAGGAATCCAATGAGACAGAGTGACTCCAGACAGGTGAGCAACCACATGACATTATTCACAGCGTTGCAATGCCAACGAGGAGACGAGCGGGGGATGGGCACAATTGTCGTCCATTAACTTTGATCTGAGCAAAAAGACAAAACCTTTAATATTTTCTCACATCTAAAATTTGTTTTAAAAAGGATCTAAAAATAAAAACGCAAGAATATGAATACAGCCAGAAAAAAATACACTGTAAAAATACATCAAAAGAGTTATGTGGAAGAAATATCAGAAAAAACATTGAAAATATATAGTGCAATGTAAAAATACATAAAGATAATACCAATACTTTATGTGTAAAAAAAAAAAAAAGCAAAGTAAAAATAGGAATACTATAAAATATATTTAAAAATGGTGGCACGGTGGAACAGCCGGAAAGGGTTGGCCTCACAGTTGTGAGGTCCTGGGTTCAATCCCGGACCCGGCTGTGTGGGTTTTCTCCGGGTACTCCGGTTTCCCCTCTCATCCCCAAAACATGCAACATTTATTGGACACTCAAAATTGCCCCTAGGTGTGATTGTGAGTGCGAGTGTTTGTCTCGACGTGCCCTGCGATTGGCTGGCGACCAGTTCAGGGTGTACCCTGCCTCCTGCCTGTTGACAGCTGGGATAGGCTCCAGCACCACCACGACGCTTGTGAGGATAAGCGGCTAACACACCGCTGACTTTGGTGTGGGTGGCGTGGGATCGAATCCCGCTCAGTGATGGTGTTGATATCTGTGACTGACTGGCGACCAGTTAAGGGTGTAGTTCGACTTTCTCCGTAAGCTAGCTGTGATAGGCTCTAGCAATCCTTGTGAGGATAACCGGCTTGGGTAATGGATGGGGTGACCGATGTTGATTTATTTATTTTTTGGACATTTTCCACTATGGTACTATTAGCGTCACAATGTTAGATATCGAAAACAATTATTATTACGTATTATTAGCAGTTGTCACTTGTCGTTATTGCTCGAAACGTGACGACTGTTCACGTTCCAAAGCGTCTGGCACTCTCCGGCAGCCTTGCCCGCGCGCTAATGCGTCCTTTGTAGCTAAGCGTGGCTCCATCCATTTTTTTTTTTTTTTTTTTTTTGCATTTTATTTTTTTTCCTTTCCGCACCACAAATTGGTCTCATGCTGCGTCATGATTTAGTGTCTCCGTTACGGTAATCACTACCAGATCCGCGCTCACCGTCGACGACACCAGCGGCTGCTGGAAACTTTGACGGACGGCCGGGCCGGGCCGGGCAGGCTGTTGTCGCCCGTGTCACCGAGCGGCAGGCGACGGCCGCGCTGACGATTCTCGCCAGGTTTAAATAAATCCAATGCGCCGGATTAAGCGTTTTCCTCTGTTCGTGTGGTTGACGAAAAATTGGTATAACATTAAATTTAGCAAAGGGATCATAATAAAATGGGGTAAATACAGTCAGTGGCTAGAGTGTCTACACACCCCAGTTCAAATGCCAGGTTTTTCTTTTTTTGTGTGTCATGTAAAAAAACAAATGAGACCAGGATTAATGCTCTCGAAACCTTTTGCACCTTGAATAAGATCTCAAACCTGTAAAACTCACTTTTTGAGAATTAAAAATAAATCGCTGGGAATTCAGAATTAACCACATATTGAACAAAGTCACATTATAAGGGAGTCAGCACTCACCTGCCACCGTTAAAAGTGCCTCTGATTTATCCGTCCATCCATTTTCTTAGCCGCTTATCCTCACAAAGGTCGCGAGAGTGCTGGAGCAATTGCGCAGTGGCGCAGCTTAGAGGGAACATTGGTCAAAACGGCACAAAACGAGCGACATCTTTCAATATCTATGTATTTCTACAAACAAATTTTACGCACGTGACTTTTCGTGCTCAACTGTGCAGATTTGCGAGTGCGGTGGCGCGCGGGCGCATACGCACCTGTCAAATCACCGTGACTGTGATATCTTTAAATAAATTGATAACTCAAAATTACAGTTGGGAAAAAAATGAAACGAGGAAATTAAGACATTAATAAATGAGATTTGAAAAGAAAGGAACTCATTTGTAATGATTAAAAAAAAAATCAGACAAGATCACACATTAAATGAAATTAAAAAAATGAAAAATAAATATACAAACAAAAAAAAATGCAGAATATCTCACAAAATGTGAGTCCACCCCTCACATTTTTGTAGACATTTCCTAAATAATATTTTCAAAATTACACTTCAGTCCAAAATAATGTAGTCGGTGCTGTCGAGGGCAAGGGCACATCGCTGATATCCTTCAAAACAAAAACCAAAAATCTACAATAAGAAGATCCATCCATTTTCTTTGCCGCTTATCCTCATGAGGGTCGCAGTGGTGCTGGAGTTTATCCCAGCTATCAACGGGCAGGAGGCGGGGTGCACCCTGAACTGGTCGTCAGCCAATCGCAGGGCACATCGAGACAAACATTCGTACTCACAATCACACCTCGGGGCAATTGAAAGTGTCCAGTCAATGTTGCATATTTATGGGAGTGCCCCTAGAAAACCCACGTAGGCATGGGGAGAACATGCAAACTCCACACAGGTGGGTCCGGGATCAAACCCAGGACCTCAGAACTGTGAGGCCAACCCTTTCCAGTTGTGCCACCGTGGACAAAAAAAGTTCTCATGTTCTCGTAGGCTTTTCCTGACTGTTTTTCGGTTTTGTGCTCACACAGACTGCTGAACGGAACCGTATTTAACTACATCCGAGGCCCAAATTTTATAGTGCTTATCCTCATTAGGGTCTGGGTCAGATGAAACAATCATCAATGGAGGTGAACATGCACGTTTTTGGAGGGGGGGAAAAAAAAAGCGTCAACAGAGCAGGGGTCTCAAACTCAATTTAACTTGGGGGCCGCTGGAGGCGGAGTCTGGCCGCGGCTGGTCCGCAGCCTCGGCGCACATGGATTTATGTGGAATTAAAATTCCAAATGAAAAACAATCCCATCTTTTCAAACACAAAATCAAATGAAGGATGCTGGTGTTTACAACTTGTAAAACTTCAAAAAAAAAAAAAAAACTCCTTGGCAACACTGCTGTACCTGAAACTTGAAAATTGTTTCTCCGCTTGCATCAAGCTCGGTCGATGGTACACGCCAGCTCGCCATCCACCCCGCCGTGATTGGTCTGCTCCACACAAAAACACTGTAAAAGTGCCATCACCACCATTACACTTTAATATTAAGGTGGGGGCCGCTAAATATCATCTCGTGGGCCGGAAATGGCCCACGGGCCGTACGTTTGAGACCCCTGTCACAGAGGACGGCAGGAGCCAAGATTCAAATTCAGAGCCTCAAAACCGTGAGGCGGGCACGTTAACCACCAGACGACCACGCCGTCTGTAAAACATCTGACAGTAAATTACGCAATGATGCGAATGTTTACTGGTTTGTTTTATACAAAATGGAGACTGTGTGCAGCAAAAAAAGGTAAAAATTTTGGAACTGGTACTAGTGTCAATTAGTGTTATTACGGCTATTTCTGAACATGTAAAAAAAAAAAAAAAAAGACGTGAAGAAAACAAGGAAAGAAAAACATTGGCGTGGACTGCGTACGTCGCCCGTCAGCTGACAGCACGCGGCGACAAATCAAGTCAAGTGTTTCCATTGGTCACACTTGTGGGGAGGCGTTGGGGGCGAACCGCAAATCTTTCACGGGACTGATTTATGTCAGCGTCACGTAAATATGGCGCACGTCCGTCCCAAAAGGGGAACTGCGCAAGCGCCTCGGATTCGGGGGGAAACGCTTCGGCGAGCGTGAAAATATGACGCGCGGCGATATTGGCGAATTCACTGAGTGTTTTGGAAGATGTCAATTTATGTTTATGACGTGTATGTTTATGCCATCCCTGTCAGTATGAGACGGTTCTCTACTGTCACAGCTCCAACAAACGTTATCTTATTGCTGTTCATTTATTAAAAAAAAAAAAAAAAAAAACAATGTGAAAATGGAAAAAACAAAAATTACTGATTTAATTCAGCAAATTACATTAAATAAACAGTCATAACAAAAGTAAGTCATTCAGCTATTATAAATGATCCACAAATAATAAATGCACTTGAAATAACATTCGGAAATACAAATTTAACGTGAATTTTTTTAAACTGAAGTAATCTTTCCCGTTTAATGTTATCCATTGTCTGAGCCGCTTATCCTCACAATGGGAGTGGCCATCCCAGCTGCCATCAGGCAGGAGGCGGGGAACACCCTGAACTGGTCGCCAGCCAATCGCGGGGCACATAGAGACAAACGGCCCCGCTCACAATCACACCTACGGGCAATTTAGTTTTGGGGAATGTGGGAGGAAGCCAGAGTGCCCGGAGAAAAGCCAGTTTAACACCATTGCAGAAATAATACATTTCGTATTAATTTAATCACACTTAAAAGAAAGTACAAAATTTAATATTAATAATTATTTGAAGCTAATTCATTGTTGCAAGTAACATTTATAGCTATGTCATTTTATGTATTTTTAAAAAAGCATTTAACAGTAATGACGTGTATTTTTTAATCTCATGTTGTGAAAAGTTACAAATTCGACACTTACAGTAATAAATCAATTGTACATTCACATTGAATTAAAATAAAAATTAAAAAAAAAATTACAGTAATACATATTTAAAACAATTTACGTGTCAAAGTTACGTGTCAGTAATGTTATTTAATTTATCGGGTTGTTTATATCATTGTTATTATTACATAAAAATAATAACTATTACATGTAATTTTGGCGGCACGGTGGGTCAGCTGGAAAGCGCTGGCCTCACAGTTCTGAGGTCTCGGGTTCGATCCCGGACCCGCCTGTGTTGCGGTTGGGTTTTCTCCGGGCACTCCGGTTTCCTCCCACATCCCAAAAACATCCAACATTAACTGGACACTCTAAATTGTCCCTAGGTGTGATTGGTTGTCAGTCTCCACGAGCCCTGCGATTGGCCGGCGACCAGTTCAGGGTGTAACCCCGCCTCCTGCCCGTTGACAGCTGGGATAGGCTCCGTCACTCCCCGCGAGACCCTTGTGAGGATAGGCGGCTAAGAAAATGGATGGACGCACATGTAATATTAATGTTAATGCCTTTTTTTTGTTTGTTTTTTTGGTCTGGTCTTCTCTGCGACCCGAACCCGGAGAAGCGGAAGAAAACACATTTCATAATTAAAAGTAGCGTACAACTCATTGATCTTGGAGATGCAAATTGCCTTCACCTGGAAGCAATTTCAATTTCGGATGCAGGACGCGGCGGTCGGAAAAGTGTGTCTCGGCGTTCCGGAGCTGATAGATGAAGACAAAATCGAGCGCGGGACCTGCTGCATCGTCACAAACCGCCAGCGGGACCACCGTGCTAACCGAGCACACGAGGTTTCCATTTTGGGGTCGACGACTTCGTGTGAATCATTCGCGTGCGGAAACCCCAAGACAATGAGAGCGCTGATGTCACTCATATTTATTTATTCATTTTTTTAACATGACGACGGCTCGTCTTTGCCCTGAACAAATTCTTATTTTTTTTCCCCGGAGAGGCAACAGGCTCAAACAACGCAATGCGCGCTTAGAGGCGGGTCCGGGATTCGAACCCCGATGCTCAGGACTGTGAGGCCCACCGTCTAACCAGATGCGCAACTGTGCTACCTGGTTAACTCATTTTAATTCAAAACAGCAATTTTTTTTTTAAATATGAAAAACAACAGGCGGCACGGTGGTTCAGCTGGTAAAGCGTTGGCCTCACAGTTCTGAGTTCGATCCCAACCCCGCCTGTGAGGAGTTTGCATGTTCTCCCCGTGCCTGCGTGGCTTTTCTCCGGGTGGGCACTCCGGTTTCCTCCCACACCCCAAAAACATGCGACATTAATTGGACACTCTAAATTGCCCCAAGGTGTGATCGTGAGCGCGAGTGGTTCTTCATCTGTATGTACCCAGCGATTGGCTGGCGACCCGTTCAGGGTGTACCCCGCTTCCTGCATGTTGACAGCTGCGATAGGCTCCACCACTCCCCCCGACCCTCGTGAGGATAAGCGATGAAGAAAATGGATGGATAGAGTGTAAAAGCTGACCCAGCCCTGCTCTACTTACAAGTAACCACATAATTTCTCCCTTAAAGAAGAAAAAAAAAAAGAATCCGGCCCCTCCCTCGTCATCATCTCAACTGCACCCCCAAAGACCCCGAAAGCGGACTTACACCGAGGCCCCCGAGAAGTGACTGAAGCTAATCTTGGCCTCTCCCAAAGCCTCCGATAATACCGAGAGAAAACACACAAGTAACCGCAGATTATGTCTAGACGGGGCCTTAATCTTCTCATCTTCTCTTGACGGCTCATTCTAAGAACTTGCAGATGGACGTCGCCGGCGTGCGCCCGTGGCGCTCGCGCACCGAAATTAAAATCAACATTTTGTCGCTCGTCGACGCTGACATTTTTCCCACATTGGTTGCGTTCTTTTTTTTTTTTTTTTTCTCTTGCCGTTTTGCGTTGAACTTTCTCATCCAACGACCGTGGTATGATGTCTTGCACCCCGCCTTCTGCCCGTTGACAGCTGGGACAGGCTCCAGCGCTCCCCGTGACCCTCGTGAGGATAAGCGGCAAAGAAAATAGATGGATGGAAGGATGTTGTTGTTGTAGATTTTTGTTTTTTTGTATTTTAAGGCTATCAAAGATGTGCCTTTGGATTGAAGTATAATTTTGAAAATATTAAGAAATGTGTACAAAGATGTAAGGGGTGTACTAACATTTTGGGAGATATCCTTGACCATCTTTCAATTGTATAACATTTAATTTAATTTTTAAAATTTCATTTGTGTGTTTAAAAAAAAAAACAATAATTTTTACAAAGGATTTTGTTCTTTTGTCTTCAAAATCTCATTTATTAATGTCTTAGTTTCCTCGTTTCATTTTTTTTCCCAACTAATTTTGTGTTATCAATTTATTATAAGATTTAATAGTCGCAGTGATTTGACAGGCGCGCCATCGCACTCGCAAATCTTCACAGGAGAGCACGAAAAATCACGTGCGTAAAAATTGTTACAATTAGAAATACATAGATATTGAAAGACGTCGCTTATTTTGTGTCGTCTTGACCAATGTTCCCGCTAAGCTGCGCCACTGCGCAATTGCGCACTTGTTGCACATGAAAACCGATCCAGCGCAGTGAACCACAGCCTGATGCCTACTCAGCCTACTTCTACTATCTAGTTTACCTGACACCACCTCCCTCTGCTCTTAAAGGGGTACACTCATTATTACAAACAGAACACACACCCGCAACTTTATATCTGCGGACATGACTGGTAACAAAACACCCGCAACTTTATATCTGCGGGCATGACTGACCAGACCCGTACATTTTTCAAATGTCAGGTCATTATCCAAGCCGCTTATCCTCACAAGAGTTGCGGGAAAGCTGGAGACGATCCCAGCTAGCTTCGGGCGAAAAGGCGGACTACGCCCGTCAGTCGGTCACAGGGCAGATATCGACACCGTCGCTGAGCGGGAATTGATCCCACGCTGCGCGCACCAAAGACAGCCGTGTGTACCACTACACCGTCGGTGACATGCATTTTTCAAATGTGAGTGACTAATGTAAATTTTTTCTGGGTTCATACTTTACCCTGTACGTTTGAAATCCCGGTATATACTTTTCACTGAAGTGATTTTATCAATATCTATCCATCCATTTTCCGAGGCGCTTATCCTCACAAGGGTCGCCGGGAGTGCCGGGCCCAGGAGGCGGGGTACACCCCGTCGAGACACATCGAGACAAACAGCCGCACTCACAATCACACCTGCGGGGGCAATTTTTAATGTGTCTAATTAATGTTGCATGTTTTTGGGATGTGAGAGGACTGCCGGTGAGTGCCCAGAGAAAAGCCACGCAGGCACGGGGAGAACATGCAAACTCCGCACAGGCGGGTCCGGGATTGAACCCGGGACCTCAGAACTGTGAGGCCAACGTTTTACCCGCTGAATCACCGTGCTACCATTTTTTTTTTTTAAAAATCAAGATGTACACCATAAATTTCATTTTGTTTGGGGATTTTGTTATTCGGTTTGAATCTTAAAAAAAAAAAAGAACATTTCCCAGTACATGGCGGAGGTCAGTGATGATTTAGTAACAATGTAAAAAAAAATAATAATAAAGATTTCTCTGGATATTTGATCCAAGATGCTTGAGGTAAAATCGGAGGTCAGCGTGTTGTTTTTCCTTCTCTTTTACAGGTTGTAATTTCCCCCACAAATGACAACGGTGCCGACCGATACTCAGTCCGACTTCAATAAACGGCGTTGCAATTTGCATTCCGGTATTTTGGTTTAACCTCAATTGTTGTCATTTATCCTCTCATGGTCTTTGGCCCTCAAGCGAGCATAACAAGATAATCAGACGCACAAGTTTGTGCGACCAAAGTGGTAAATTGCGGTCTTCAAATATGCCGGAAATGTTTTTAAAAAACAAATACAAAACCCCGACAACAGCAGAAAACCGAACGCATCCTGACAAAAGAGTCTCGTTTCTCCGTGAAATATTGAGACATCTCGGTACTCGAACGCTTCGCAAATGAGGCTCATTATGTCAGAATGCGTGACCGCGTAGACAATAGCACAATAGAGAGCCGTTCAACCAAAAGTGCCGGTTTTGAATGACAGTTTAGCCCGTTAATCGGGAACAACAAGGCGACTTCTGGCCTCCGAAGGACGACGCGAGTCACGCGACGCCGACAAATCGACGCATCCGCTTGTGGTCGGAAGACCGTGAAACCCTCTCTTAGACCCACTCGCGATAAGTGAAATCTGAATATAGTGCAGCAGTTTTCAAAAAATAAAATTCTTCTGACAGTTTATCAGCTTCATTAACCTCACTTATCCAAAGACATTTTTAAAATATTTATTCAGAATTACTCACATTCATATGCAAATCGGAGTCAGCACACACTTCTCATTATTTCAAGTGCCTGAATAACATCAATCAAGTTCAGATGTTTTAGTAGACTTTCTTTTCCATCCATCCATCAATTATCTACCGCTTTTCCAGGTCAGGTCGCGGAGGACGTAGCTTCAGCAGGGATACCCAGACTTCCCTTTCCCCAGCCACTTCTTCCAGTTCTTTCGGAGGGATCCCGAGGCCTTCCCAATCCAGCCGAGAGACATAAGTCTCTCCAGCGTGTCCTGGGTCGTCCTCGGTGTCTCTTTCCCGAGGGACATGCCCGGAACGCCTCACCAGGGAGGCGTCCGGGACGCATCCGAATCAGATGCCCCAGCCACCTCGGAGGAGTAGTGGCTCAACACTGAGCCCCTCCTGGATGAGTCCGGACACCCTGCGGGGGAAACTCATTTCGGCCGCTTGTATCCCTGGATCTTGTTCTTTCGGTCACGACTCACAGCTCGTGCCCATAGGTGAGGGTAGGAACGTAGATCGACTGGTAAATTGAGCGCTTCGGCTTTCGATTTAGCTCCCTCTTGACCACAAAGGACCGATACAAAGTCCGCATCACTGCAGTCGCCGCACCGATCCGTCTGTCGATTTCCCGCTCCGTTCTTCCCTCACTCGTGAACAAGACCCCAAGATACTTAAACTCCTCCACTTGTGGAAGGATCTCATGCCCGACCTGGAGAGGGCACGCCACCCTTTTCCGACTGAGGACCATAGTCTCGGATTTGGAGGTGCTGATTCTCATCCCAGCTGCTTCACACTCTGAATCGCTCCGCTAACCGACTTTCTTTTCCCCATGAGACATTTTTTTCGATGGTCGTGTGCTAACACCGACTGCTCATAATTCCCTCCAAATCTTCCAAACACATGAGTAAATACTTCACGGTCTGAGTGAAACCAAGGTTGGGCTCTCTGGCCTTCGATCTAAAGAGTGCGTCGGCTCAACCACGACACTGCTCATCACCAAAATGAACACCGTCCCTCCAGTGAAGCACGCTAAAGGCGTCTTTTGATGACTCTGCTTCCTCAGCGAGGAGATCTTTAAAGTATTTGGCTCACAACGTCCCGACTCGAAGTCAGCGGCGGAACCGTCCCCGCTACACGCAGTGTTGACGGTGCACTGCTTAACCTTGTATCATTTTTCAGGATTTCTTATTTATTTATTTTTTTTAATCGCAAGCATCTAGAATTTGAAATAGGGGTCTGCAGTCTTTTTTTTTTTTTTTTATCTCCACACACACACAAAATCAGTGTTCTGCGATGTGGCGGGTGAACGCTGCCTGTGGAATGAATGTTTGGCTACAAAATAATAATTAGCCCTGCGGATAACACGAGGCCGCGTTCATTACGGCACGCGCTGATAACAGCGTGCGTGACAATGAGGGGCGCAAAACACCTGGCCCCACCCCCCACCGCCCTTCCCTCTCCTTTAGTGGATGCTCCCATATGATGAAAGCATCCCATAATCCCATCGGAATGACGGCGGACAAAACACGGATAAGAGGCCGGGAGGAAATTGCAGTACAAACAGCCTGATGAGTGCCAGAGACACGGCCCGGTGAACGCGGTCTGACGCGTGTTTGCGCAGGGCCGCGGCGCGCAGATTGAAGCCTCTGAGTGGCTGTTTGCGTACCCTTGAGCAACCGGAGGGGGCTGAGCGGAGGTAGCGACAGGTGACCGCGGAGGAGAGACGGCCACGGGCTCTCGGGGGAGGAGGGATTTGCGGTCGGCTTCTCGCTGCCCGCTTCCTCCTCCCGTAGATCCCTGAGGTGTGATCATACATCATCTGGGGATTATTAATGCGCGGTGTCGAAAAAACACCGTGAGGTTGAGCAAAGGAGGATAATCTTCTCCTTCCTTACAAAAAGCATCTAATTGAGTCAGCAGGCGAGCCCGCACGGAATGGTATGCGCCTGAGAATGCCCGTCTTTACGAAGCTATTTCTCCCCCCCCCCCCCCGAGAGTATGTTTGCTCTCATATTGCATATAATTTGCTCAATAACAGTCGCATGTGCTATTAACTCACCGCAGCGCTCCGACGGGGCAGGAAGGGACCGCGACGGATTAACTCTTTGCGTTCGCCGGGCGACGTGGGAATGTTGATTCTTTGTGTATTAGATTTAAATTTTAAATCCGGATATGTCATTCATCGAGATGTCTCAGCCCCCCCCCCCTTCCCGCCCCCGGTTCATCAGCGCGGTGCAAATATTAGTCGTTTACGATAAAGGATAAATGAAAGTACTGTTCTATTGTCTGTCTACATGCATTTCTGCATTGTTGGTGTCCAACCCGTTGCTTAAAGGGTTACAGCACTGCATCACAAATGCTAGCGGTAGCATTAAGCTAGCTGACTCAAAGGCTATGTGGGTATTTAAATACACAACGTGTTCCTCTCTTTTAACGTTCCACAGAAAACCTCACCTCAGAGAGGAATTAAACAACTTGAAGCCTCTTTTTTTAAGTGTTTGTTTTGTTGTACCGCTTATTCCACGGGAGTCCCAAGTGTGTTAAAAATGATTATTTTTCCTCATGCTTTTTAGAGTACAGTAACCCCTCTCTAATTCGCGGATCACCTATCACGGGTTTGGACTCCCCGCCCCTAAAAAAAAAAAAGCCAGATCGCTACGTATTAATGCGCCATCCTTGGAGTGACGACACGGACCAATGAAGCAAAATAAATAAACAATCAAAAAACAAATTAATTAAAAAATTAACTTAAAAAAAGCCAGCATAGATTAGTACAGTACTGTAACAAAAAGTCGCATTGATTTTAAAAAAAAAAAAAAAAACATTTACCCCGACTTCGCTTTTTTTCAATTTCACAGGTCAGTCTGGTGCCAATTAACCGTGAAAAACGAGGGATTACTGTAATTCCCAATCTTACATATTTCTTGCACTGTACACTGTTTCATTGTCTTGAGTTTAATTTGGTTTGTTTTTAATCACGTGAAGCACATTGAGTTACCTTGAGAACGAAATACACTACACAAATATATTTGCTTTGTTTTATTTTATTCTGACATCGACTGAGCCGAGTTGACTGCCGCCATCGAGCGGTCCATACAGTAAGGAACTACTGCTGTACTTTACTGAACAAATGTTATTTTCGACGTGCGAGACCGAACACTCTGTTTTTTCACCGACGACAATTTTAGCACGCTGCCTGGAAAAAAAAAATAAAAACTACCATTTAAAGACATATTTTTAAAATGCAGCTTTTGTGTAAGCCTCCAAAACGATATTGTTTTTACACATTTTCTGTCTTGCGTAAAAGCCCCCCCACCCCCCAGTCTGGCAAGTAAGTACCAAGAAAAACGAAGAAGAAGAAAAAAAAAAACCTACTCTTGAATTTAAATTACAGGTTTAGAATTAAGATTTTTTTTGCCTCTAGTGGGGCGTAAACATCCCAAACATCACATTAAATTTCTGTTCTTTGGCCCCGCGAGCCGTACAGTGGCAATCCAAAGTGTCCCAGACGCCACAGACACAGATATTAAAAAGCCATTCGCGTGGGCCATAGATTTGTACGTTGATGTGTTACTCAGCGGGCCCGCGACCGAGGCGCCGATCCCGCAGGCTGTCTCCGCTGCGCTTTAGCGACCATTACGCCGGATTTAAAGGGCAAGACGTTTACGCTGCTGTCATCTTGTGTCAGCGCGCCGCAGGGACCGCGACGCGGTTAAACGGGCTCGTAAATAAACACCACACGCATGCGCCCGGGGGAGCCGGGCCCGCGGTTTTTGGACGGCCCCTACGTAACCGCCCCTGTGCCAAGGGAGCTCCAGCCGAGCGCCAGACCCGACGCTTCGGCTTCATAAGTACTCAAGCAGACTGATGACACCCCCCCCCCATCCTCGCCCCGGCATTCCGATACATGCAGTCCTGCCTCTCACTCTTCCCTGGCTGTGCTCAGGCAACACCACCATAACAGCAGTGATGGAAAAACTGAGGGGCGTCGCCCTCGAAGCGGTCCTGGGGTCCCCGACGCGAGGCCGCCCCTCCCTCGCTCCCCCTTCTAGTCTCTGTCTCTGCCCTGTCTGTCTTCTTCTGGAGTGGGGACCACACAGATGTTCCAAACCACATCCAAGCAGTCTGGCTGGTACCAACACTTTCACAAACACACACGGTACCGTACACCCACGATTGACGAACACACACGCGCAGGCACCGGTAGAGTAAGCTAACAACATGCCAGCTGCTAAACGGAGTCTGCCGTGGCCAAGCCCTAATCTTTGTTCAAAGACAACGGCCGCTGGAAACGCCGCGAGACCGGCTTCGGAGACACGCCCGCGACGGCAACTCATCACGTGGACGACGGGATGAGCTGTCGCTTCGGAAACGAGGCGGACAAGTGACGAAACGAGGCTCAGAGAAAGCGACGCTTTCACCCTCACAGAATGAGAATAACACAACGTGGAATCGTAGCTTAAATGGCCTGATTGCGTCCAAGTCTCTAAAACTCAAAACCGAACTGCACCGGTCCAAAATGCACCAATTTCGCTCATTTCTACACTCGTGTAGGCTTCAAATAACGTTCATTAAATTTTCCAGGTAAGGCAATTGAGAAGAGATTCTCATTTACGATGCCAGCCCGAGCAGACAGCAGAGTGACGGTGAATACAAGTTTTAAAACTGGTTAAAAACAGGTGCGGCAATCATGTACCCTACCCCTTACAAAAGTTTTTCCGATGAGGTTATCAGACGAGTTTTGCAGTCGATCTGGGGCAGAAAGTTCAAAATAAGACTGAACCAATGAGAACAAAGAGGTTGATAAAACTCCTGAAACGGAGAGTGCGGGTGGTGGTATGCATGGTGAGCAAAGGTAGTGTCGCGGGGCACATAGAAACAAAAAGATGCAATCACAATCACACCTAGGGGCAATTTAGAGTGAAAACCGGAGTGCCCGGAGAAAACCCACGCAGGCGTGGGGGGGGGGGGGGGACATGCAAACTCCACACAAGGATGGCTGGGATTGAACCCGTGTCCTCAGAACTGTGAGGACAACGCTTTCCAGCTGCGGCACCGTGCCGCCAGGACTAACTGTGACACGACTAAATCTCCTAATCCCAACCAAATGAAAACTGAACTGCATTAACCCTAACTGGAACACAACTAACTTGACTAACCCTAACCTCTTCTTCTTTTCCTTTCGGCTTGTCCCGATTAGTGATTGCCAGAGTGTGTCATCATTTTCCATCTAAGCCAATCTCGTGCATCTTCCTCTCTAACAGCCACTGTCCTCATGTCCTCCCTCACAACATCCATCAACCTTTTCTTTGGTCTTCCTCTCTCTCGCTCTTTTGCCTGGCCGCTCCATCCTCAGCACCCTTCAACCAACACACTCACTCTCTCCCCTCTGGACATGTCCAAATCATCGAAGTCTTCTTCTCTCTCTAACCTCGTCTCCAAAACATCCAACTTTGACTGTCCCTCTAATGAGATCGTTCCTAATCCTATCCAACCTGCTCACTCCGAACGAGAACCCCAACATCTTCATTTCTGCCACCTCCCAGTTCTGCTTCCTGTTGTCTCTTCAGCACCACCGTCTCTAATCTGTAGAACTTCGCCGGCCTCGCCACTGTTTTATAGACTTTGCCCTTCATCCTAGAGGAGACCCTTCTGTAACATAGAATACCAGACACCTTCCACCAACTGTTCCACCCCGCTTCGACCCGTTTCTTCACTTCCTTACCACACTCTCCATTGCTCTGGATTGTTGACCCCAAGTAAATGAAGTCGTCCACCCTCGCCATTTCTTCTCCCTCGATCTTCACTCTTCCTCTTACTCCTCCGCCCCTCTCATTCACGCACATATATTCTGTTTTACTTCGGCTAATCTTCAGTCCTCTCCTTTCCAGTACGTACCTCCATCTTTCCAACTGTTCCTCCGCCTGTTCCCTGCTTTCAGGCCGAGGAACAGACAGAAAGACTAACCCTAACCTAACCTGCACTAATCCTAACTGGTACACGACGAACTCTCCTAAAATGAACCTGACTAACCTGAACTGCACTCACCCTAAATGGATGAACCCGAAAATCACCAACTTTAACCAGAAACCTAAAAGTACTCACGCTAATGCATCAAAACCCAAATAAACTAAAAGCTCTGAACTGTAACTCCACCAACCCTAACTGCACTAACGACGACCTATCGACAATCTCGCTAACTCCCGCTAACTAGCCACCTTTAGCAGCCTCACGCAGATCAATAGCAGCATAGCTTAGCCTGCGTTATTTGGAGCCGCTACTGGTTTGATGCACCCAAAAAGCCAGTCCAACCCAGCAATTACTCATCTGCTACGCGAGCGTATGCGCATATACCCCACTCAGGCGCGAGGCGGGTGTGGGAACGGGCGGTTTGAACGACATTGGCACAAATGGCGGTTTGGGAGTAAAATACTCATTTCGAGAAAACGATGCGGCGCGCACACCTCGGGGCTCGCCCCCGTGGCCAAACCGCACACCGTTTAAATCATTTTGCCTTAATTGCTTTTTAACAAGGCTGCCTACTGCGTTGACATTATACGTTAGCGCTGCGGACGCTGAACCGCTGGCAACCGGGACAAGTCTGGCCACGTACAAGCGTGACACTCAGAGGGTTTTTTTCTGGGGGGGGTGGTGGAGAGAAACTCCCATCATGCGCCCGTCTAAAAATCAACGAGCAGCGAAAAGCATCAGCACCTTATTAAAGCGGTGGCCTCATGTCTGGAACAACGTCGCCGGCGTGTCCCTAGCCGAGGTGGGGGACGCGCGGCCCGGCGGACGCGGCGCGAGATAAGACGCGACGTCGCATCGCGGGCACACGGTGCGACTCGGCGCGAGCGCGGGGCCAAGCCCTTCATTAGGGGAGCCAGACGCTTTACTGGGCGGGATGCCATCGGAATAGCTATGTGCGGGGGAAGGCGCGTCTCTCGCTTAACCGTTCTGTTGTCTTCACTTTGGAGGCACTTCTCGGGTCAATTTGACCCATTATCCAAAAACGGCAAGAATGCAAAAGAATCCGTACTTTGTTTATGTAGCGTGAGTCACCATATCAATAAATACTCTGTGTAATTGCATTTTACGGTCCATGACGGATTTTGTTTTTATTTCATTCCTTTGACTACCTCTCACAAGAGCAGAAATAACGTCCATGGGTGAGTCTGACCCACAAGGTGTCAAACTCAAGACCTAGGGGCCAGATCCGGCCCGCCACATGATTTTATGTGGCCCACGGACGCAAACCACGTGTAGCAACTTCCGTAATTTTCGCTGAAATCTGCACCAAAATTTCCCACTGTCATATCCTACATCATTAATTCCCAAGGAGTGAGCTCTCTTCAGGCGTGCCGTGGGAAGTTATCCAATTTTATGTAATTGTTAAAAAAAATACATTTATTTCCAAGAAATAATGTATCTTTATTCATCTATTTATGCCAGTGAGGCACAGTGACAGACAGAACAAAAAAAAATCCTCTTCTATTAAATGGCAGGAAGTACATACAGTAAATAATCGATCCATTTTTGGTGATATTTACTTTTGTTGGTGTGCCGTGGGATTTTTCAATTAGAAAATATGTGCCTTGGCTCTGTAAAGTTTGGAAATCACTGTCCTAAATGACAATATTGAGATATTGCAAGCATTTATGGCAACAATACTTGAAAAACCCATTCCCTTGATTTATGAGTCCAAAACTACTTCATAAATTCCACGTGTAAATATGATGAGGCGGTCAGATATACTTATGATTTCACAGACATAACGGGTTAAGGTTGTGGCCCGCGACAAAAATGAGTTTTACTCCCCTGCATTATACAAATGCGTGAGGGACATTTAAAAAAAATTAAAAAGTCGATTACCGATCACATATCTTCAAAGAGACTGTTAAAATTCAGCGACAGGGAAGTACCGATACTGGGTATCGATACCGAGGCGAGTTTCGGGAGGAGCAATGTAGCCAAACACGATCCATACTCATTTTGTCCGGTTATTCCAAAATGGCTAGAACGCTAAATCAGTTTATGTAACATTAGTCACCATCCATGCATTTTCTTAGCCGCTTATCCTCACGAGGGTCGCGGGGAGTGCTGGACCCTGTGCCAGCTGTCAACAGGGAGGAGGCGGGTTACACCCCGGACAGGTCGCCAGCCAATCGCGGGGCACCATGGAGACAAACAGCCGCACTCGCAATCACACCTACGGGCAATTTAGAGTGCCCAATTAATGTTGCTTGTTTTGGGGATGTGGGAGGAAACCGGAGTGCCCGAAGAACATGCAAACTCCACACAGGCGGGTCCGGGATCGAACCTGGGACCTCAGAACTTGTGAGGCCAACGCTTTCCAGCTGATCCACTGTGCCCGCCCTTTCCTCACCATATCAGACAATATTTTGTTCAACGGTATCCTTCATTTATCCTAGGTCCCAATTTAACGAGGATAACTTTTCATAAGAGTACACTTTTTTCATGTTCATTATATTTACCAAAGTTTTGAATACTACAATCCTTTTTGAATGCAGTCCTTTTACATAAAAGTGGTTTAAAAATGATGTTCATCTTGTATTTTGACATATTTTGACTAAATATGAAACACGCTGTCTTTTTCGGTTCAGATTGACCCGTCGACTGCTAATCAAGAGCAATCTTGGAGATATGTATGACCGTATGAAATGACGTGAAGTTTCATCCATTCATCCATCCATTTTCTTTGCCGCTTATCCTCACAAAGGTCACGGGGAGTGCTGGAGGCTCTCCCAGCTGTCAAGGGGGAGGAGGCGGGGTACACCCTGAATTTGTCACCAGCCAATCGTAGGGCACATCGAGACAAACAGTCGCACTCACAATCACACCTAGGGACAATTTAGAGTGTCCAATTAATGTTGTTGTGGGATGAAACAGGAGTGCTTGGAGAAAACCGACGCAGGAGAACATGCAAACTCCACGCAGGCGGGTCCGGGATCGAACCCGGATCCTCAGAAACCGTGCCACCGTGAAGTTTAAGCAAGTTGCAGCCGGGATTCAAACGTCAAACCTCAGAAGTGCTCGGGTGGACACGCTAACCGCTAGCTAACCGTGCCGCCGCCGGCATTCATTTCATCAGGTGAAAAGAAAACGTCAGAGGAGCGGGCAAACATTCCGAGACAATTTTGAATCGGCCCGATTTAGTGTGAAAGCCGGTCGCCCAAGATAGTTCGGTCTGCGGCCCGCGGTGGGTTGGCTATTTTTTGCCAGTGCCGCTCTCAAATAGCCGCAGGAAATGAGATGATGAACGGAGCCTCCGCTTAAGCGGCGCCAAAATAGTCCGTGATCTGTTGTCTTCTCTGTGCCAACGACACGAAAAAAAAAAAATAAAAAATAAAAAAAATAAGAGATGACTGCAAACACTCTTGTGTCATCATGTCATGTTGAATGTTAAAAAAAAAAAGAAAAAAAAAGTCAAGTTTTATTTGATGTGACATCCCATATGATTTTCCCACAAGTCAAGACTGAATAAAAAGAACAAGTCGCTAAAAATCGTACAGTGCGATACTAAAATTGATTTACGGCGACTATTTCGGGTCCAAGAGAATTACCGGCATCATCGCTTACAGCGTGTCTCCATTTAGTGGTTTAATAAAGCCGCGCGATATATCTCGCGCAAGTATGCTACCATGTCCCACCAGAGCACAAGCAAATATTCAGTTGAGCTCCGACAGCTCCCCAGAATTTTTTTCCCCTATTTAAAAAAAAAAAAAATAATAAAAAAAAATAAAGGAACTTTCATTCCCCCCACGTTTGCTGTCTCCTCATAGATGACCTCTTCGCTCGCTGCTGTGGGTTACAAGCGCCATCTAGTGGTCATTTGGGGGAAACGCCGGCAACCGACAGCATACAGAAAATTATTAAATTTCAGTATATTAAATTGGAATTTTTTGTGAACGTTACTTTTCACGTTAAATTTATTATAAAACTAAGAATTTTTTTTGTATAGTACAATACACACACTTCATTTATAAAACTAAGGATTTTGCTAAACAGAAATCACATAACATATTTACATAACTTGATGTACATAACTCACTTTAAGTCTTATCAAATAAAATACACGTCATTAAATTAGATACATTTTAACCGTAATAATCATCATCATCCCAAAAAACACTTGTAAATTCAATAGTTTAACCCCCCAAAATATTAATATTTTGTATATTAGCTACTTCTTTAAGTGCCCTTTTTTGCATGCTACCCTTATCAAAAAGAAGTAAACATTTTTTACAATACCTGTTAAATCCATATTTTTCCCCAGCCAAAATATCTAAAAGAATAATATGCTGTTGTAGTTTATGTATTAATGTGTTATGTATAATTATATTATATTGGATATGGACTTCCTTCCTCTACTAACCCTTTCTCTGATTGGCTTAGAGAAATCACATGGTCCCGCTGCGTTACTGCAGGGCCTGCGGCACATGTTTTTCTTCATAAAGAGGAATTAATAAGCAAATTTCAATTCATAAATCACACCATAATATTACAATGCATACGATAATTTTTTCGTTTATTTTTTAAAGTTGGGGACTTGAACGGTGTGGAAAAACAACTGGTGAGGTTTTAAAAAGAGAAGTCGGAATTGTCAGATTACAGAGGGACTGGAAGACTCACAGAAAGGCATAAAAGTGGATGTGCTTTAAAAAAATAATAATTAAAATTTTCCCATTCAGCTCTTTGTTAGAGAAGAATAATTTGTCAAAAAAATCTGAAATAAATAAACAGTTGGACATTCACAAGTTTAGAAAAGGTCAAGTTTAGTTGACCTTATTATTGAAAGTGAAATTTTACCTGAAAATTTTTGATGGGTTATTCCGTCCTCGGAGCGTCTCGCTGCGACGGCGACTTTCGGGCGCTTTCGCTGGAGGTCGCAGTCGGATCGCCGACCGACCGGCGGCGCCCGAAGACGGACCGCGCCGCACTCCAGAGAAAAATCTAATTAGCGGGCGATGACATGCGCAGCGCCGAGAGGGCGGGCCCGAGTGTCATCCGGAGCCGCGGGCGTCCGCTGCCAAAGTTGAGAATTGAATCGATCAGTGGGAAAATAAATTAAAAAAAAAAAAAAAAAAGAATAAACTATGCATGCCCTGAAGAGGACTCACCAAATGTTTATGAAATGGATTTTTGGTACGGTTCACAAAGTTGAGGCCCTTGGGAAAGCGCTGATGAATTTAGCATTGATTGGGAACATTTAGAGACTCTTTCGGGTGCGACGCTTATCAACAGGATGGAGAGGAAAATTTCCGAACTTAAAAACATTAGAAACCAGTGCCTTGAGATACAAGTTCCATTCCTTGAGTGAACATGTAACTTTCCACTCAAGCCATCATTCTCCACTGAAATAAATAGAAATGCTATTAATCCGTCCGAACTCTCGCCACCCCCCAAACAACATTTTTTTTTTTTTAAATAAGGAAAATAGCACTCGATAATATCGTACGTCATGGACTTATTTAATTGAATGTAAAAAATATCTGTGGATCACAATTATCGTAATTCCCAGCCTACAGAGCGCACCTGATTACAAGCCTCACCGAGTACATTTGTAAAGGAAATACCATTTGGTACATACTCGTACATAGGCCGCAGCTGTGCAAAAGCCGCAAGTGTCCACATTGAAACGTACATTGAAACACGAGATATTTACAAAGAAAGACGGTACACAGATAGTTTAACACTAGCGCCACTGCGCTAACGCTAATGCTAACGCTAGCACTTCCGCGCTAGCAGAGCCAATTAAAATAAAAACAAACGGCAGTAACATGCTAGCGCAGTGCTAAACAGGGCCAAAACGGTAAAAGTCATTTCCTCTGCGCAGATATTCAGTCTCGCTCTTCCCCTTTCCGTTCAAGCGCTCCCTTGCGGCCATTAGAAAAAAAATTGCACAAATTAACCGCATCACCGCATAAACTGCAGGGTTGAAAGTGTGAGGAATAAAATTGCGGTTTATCGGACGGAAATTACGGGAATTCATTACAGATCCGTTTGGAGTGCGTGACTCGACCACTAGGTGGGAGCATAATATATTTAGAGCCGTAGGTTTTCTCGTCCGCCATGACAGCACCTGCGTCGTCTCCTCCCCACAGCAAACGCAGTATCCGAGTACAGCTGAAATTTCATTGAACCCTGGGGTCGTAGTTCCAAAATATTTGACAGATCTAGATATTGTCGCTAACGACCTAGAATCAGCAGCATAGATTTCTGTTAGAAGGGTGAAGGTTTCACTCAGGTTATGCTATTATAATCATATTGACTGACACCCCCGCCCCCTGGCTTTTTTTTTTAATTGCAATGGACTAGTTCGTCTCCTTACTGCCCACGTGCAAAACAAAATCGTCTGCACGGTTGTGAGGAGGAAGCGAAAGGAAAAGCTTCGTCATTAGATTGCGCAGGCGCACCCGAACAAAGCGTCTGCTGACTCTTTGCTGTCGTTTGAAGTGAAAACAGCTCAGGTCACCTCCAAAGTGCTTTTCGAAACGGGAGCGCGGAGAACACTTAGCCGCGTCGAGGAGTGCACGAGCAAACCGCGGAATTAGCAAAAAGCTTTCAGCGTGTTTAGGCCAGAAGCCCCCCCGAGCGTGTTCGCGAAACCCAAAAGGAGCAGACGACCGCCAATCAAGCACGAGGACCCGGCGGCAGACGGCGAGTGCAGCATCTTCAAAAGTGGCTCCGCTTGCTAATAACTGAGCGGGCCTGGACCCCCCCCCCCCTGCCTCTTCCCCTGCAGCCGCTCCTGCAAGGGCTGATGGGAATAGTTCAAAGCGAGGCCTCGCTGCTCGATATTCCGACAAGAGACGGGGGATGGATCTAGTTCAACGCCAGAACATCGTGACGCTCCCCTAGCCGCTCAAATTATTTTTGTAATTGGGCCAAGATGGTAAAGCCTATGATGTCGTCTACCGTATACAGTACAAACTGTACAATAAAGCAGCAATTCTCCATTTTTATTTATATGTGTGTGTGTGTGTGTGGGGCGGGGGGTATCTTGAAAGGAGGGGAAAAGTTTCTCAAGGAGCCTGGGATACACATGAGGATAAGCGTCTTGGAAAATGGATGGATGGAGTTAACACTTCCCCCCACAGGTGTTTAAAGTGCCCACCAATATGACACATGGAATAGAAACGCCTAGAATCATATCATAGCGTTTAATTGGCCCAAAACTAAGGTGGGGAGGGGTCATTTTTATGGTATGCTTGATTGGTGTGCCAGGACCCAGAGGTAGGTAAGCATTTTAAAAATGTATATGTATTTATGACTGCAAATTATTTTTCAAATCACCAAGTTACTGCTAGCGGTAAACCCGTTTGAGAACCGCTAATATAAAAGTACTTGCGACAGATGTCGATTTTGAAAAATTTCCACCTGCTTCCGTTTGGGGGATTATTGATCATCTCCTTGACATTAAGACGGGGGCCAGGAGGACTTAGCGCAAGTCTGCAGAAGAGAAGCAACACAAGGGCCTCTCGCTCGAGAAGGGAAGTGCCTCGGACAAATTATGAAAGGTGACATTATTTTTATCAGCATACAAATAGTTGGGTTCTTTGAAATGCGGCCCACACATCAAGTGTGAAATGATACACCCAAGAAAATGTTTTATGTGTCTCCTCCATGCAGCTGGGTGATCATCCATTTTTCAACTAGCTAGCGACTAGCTAGCGGGCAAACTCCCCCGACCGACCCATAAAATTTGTCCACTTGGTGATGAAGTGCTGCATCCGCGAGTGAAAATACAATAGTGTCTCCGTTCTGACCCGCACAGATTCTCAGATTTGTCATTTACGGACCTTCATACCAGACCTAGGTGGACGAACCCTAGAATGTGGGGGTTCCCTGTCCAATCGTGCCTTGTGAGTATCCTCCCGTCAACTTAACCTACTTGGTTCAGCGGCTGTAGTTAAGTCCAACACCGGTTGGAAGGTTCAAGCGTCACATTTCAGATATTCTGATTGAATTTGCGTACTTTCAGGCCTAAAAGCCACAATTTTTTTACCACACACTTTCAACCATGCGGTTTATGTGGTGATGAGGCTAATTTGGGCATTTTTTCTCATGTTCGCACAGGGGCAGTCGAGCGGAAAAGGTAAAAATGAGACCGGTGGACTATATATGCCGAGGAAGTGACTTTTACCGGCTCTGTTAGCACCACGCTAGCCTTAGCACTGTACTAGCATGTCGCTGCTGTGTTACTGGCGTGTCTCAGTGCTATTTACCGGTAAATTTTATCTTAACCTGCCCTGTTCGAGTCAGCGCTAGCGCTAACACTAGTGTTAGTGCAGCGCTAGCGTTTGCGCCGTGCTCGTGTTAAAGTCTTTCCGTGTACCGTCTTTCTTTGTAAATATCGTGTGTTTCAATGTGTGGACTTACGGCATTTACACAGCTGCGGCGTACTGTCTGTACCAAATGGTATTTCCTTTGCTCCGCTCTGTAGGCCGGGAATTATGGTACTTTTCTTGGATTTATTTCATAAAGAGTAAAAACAACAAAACCTGCTCTACTTCAAAATGTAATTGTTCGCAAATGGCCCGCAAGTCTCAACCGGCTCACTACGTACAGACTGCATATGCGAATGCGGGTATTTTTCAAATGTAATGTGTACTTTACCTTTTTCCAGGCATTTTCAATGACATTCAAGTCTCGGGAAAAGTCCTTGTTTCCAAGATTTGTAGCCGCCTCAGTTTTTGGTTTGCATGTTCATTCCCATCTTGAGCATCAGAAGTCTGGACAGAGGACACCGCGAAGATGAAAAATGTAAAACTTCAGGCATGTAAATCCGGATTTTGGCACAAACGCGATGGGCGTCACCATCTCGTCTCGCTTTGTCTCTCTCTCACACTCTGGGATGTCAAATTTCCACAAGAAGTACCTATATCAATAAATAGATAAATAAGTATTTAGCCCCACCGCAACATTCCTTCGCAGCAGAGGGCGCGACGTTGGGAAGTGGTTCAATTCCATCCGCTCCAAACAGACAATTTCAAAGAAGGTTGAAGACGAGTGTGGAAAGTATGTTGTAATTCTTGATCCTTTGGGTAGTTCAGTGAAAATTATGTATCAGACATAAAGGCATTAGAATGCCGTTTTGAGACAAATTGCACGTTAATCTTGTTTTGCTGGAACATTGCATTCAAGGTTCTTTGCAGTAGAACATAATAAAGCATTGGGACATGTTCGCTTTCATGGCAATCATTTAATCCACTAAGAGACACAAGTGGAGGGAATATTATCCCGCCACAGGCACGGGAGAATCACTTTAATCCAATTTTTTTTCAGGACAAAAAGATGTAGTAGTTGTGGGCTCAAGGGGTGGCGCTTGGGGCTAGCGCGCCCGCCTCAATGTAAGCCTGGATTCTTGGCTCGGCCGTTCTGTGCGGCGTTCACGTGATCTCGTTCCGTCAACTGAAGACTGAATGGACCTTTCCGACCTGTCAATCGCTCGTACAAAAATAGCCAATCAGATAGCCGCATTGTCTTGACACGCCCCTCTCGCCGTATTGTCCCACAGGCAACGCTGGTGGTCAGTAGCGTGCGCTCGGAAAAGTTAAATGTTACGAAGAAAATGGTCCTCAGATGCGCTTGGTGCAATTCTGATGAAAGATATTCAGCTAGTTTACGAGGGGTCCAGTTGATTCATTTTCTAAAGCCTAAAAAAGCAGTCGACGAAGTGTCTATGATAGATTAAGGCTCGTGGAAGACCGCACGTACAACTAAATGTGAACAATATCGACAAACACAAGGCTTTATGTTCGAAGGTAAGTGAGGGAGAAGTATCTTCTCTGAGTTTCATTGAATTATTAATCCTTTATACGTTGCAGGAGAACAACTTTCACTTTGTTAGCCTATCGTTGGTTTTATGCCAAAGAGTTGGGTTAGTGATGCGTAAATGCGCCACGTCATGCAAGACAAATGTCTATTGGCCATTTTGAATCGCATCGGACTTTTAAGACAGAGCACTGGGTTCCATTACGAGCCAAGTCAAATGAATACTAAAGACTACAATATTACCTGTGATCTTTCCAAGTAAAAAGTACTCACCCTGCTTTACATGCGCAGTCCGAGTCCACCATTTTATCCTGTTGGATTTCAATATGAAGTTTGTGAGGCGTCAAACTTTTTTTTCACCGATCGCCAACGTTTCGCCGTAACTCTGTCCAAAATCTTAATTCCGTGTACGTATCCTTGCGTGAAATAGTTGAGACCTGTCTGTAGAAATCTCTTGGACAAGTCTGACACATTTGGCAAAAAAAAAAAAAAAAAAAACATACCCCAATATTATCTGGAATACGCGATAGAGAATCGACTTCAAACATGTTGTGTTCAGTGGCCATTTTGTAAGCTTGTGGGACATGGCTAAGAGGGCGGAGCTTAAGATCGCCATCAGAAAGGTCCATCGCTCACAAGTGTAAATTGTTTTCCACCACTTACTGGTCCACACCTGCATTGAACCTATTTTCGAAAGTAGGGGGAACCCCGGCAAGCGCAGGGAGACCAGGAAAACTCCCACAAAAGAAAGCCGGAGCGGCGATCCGAACCCCAAACCTCCGAGCCGAGAGGTTAATAACCGGTCCGAACAAGCAAAAACGCAGACGCCGCAGTTATGCAAGGAAGTGCCGCGGACGCAGACGTCTTTCAGTTGAGGTGTCGCACAAATTCCTGGTAAATTCTTAATCCCCCCGCCACCCACCCCTTGCGTGGCACGCAGTTATTTTAAGGAGAGCAGACTTGCCGCGCTGGTGGCGGTGGCGTCGAACGGGGTTCCTGATCCTGACCTAGTTGCGACGCTGCTCTTTTGAAGCAACTGCGCGCTGGCGCTCGCCTCCCGCTGCTGTTGCGAACAGCAGCCTTCAAAACGTCCCCACCGACTTGATTGGCAGAGCGTTTGCCCGTGACTGACTGCTAAATGAAAGGCTAAGTCATCCTCCGCGTTGGATGCGTCGCCGACTAAATCAAGGGACTCGAACTCAAGAGTTCCATTGTTTGTTTGTTTCTTGTGTTTTTTTTTTTTTTTTTTTTTTTGGGTTGACAAAGAGTGGGAGTTGAAAAGAGCGAGACTTCCCCCACTTTCATACTTCCTGCTGGCACTCGAGCGACGCGCAACCCCGAATTTGGTGACTCGCCATAAAGCGCTTGAAACTAAAATACCGCCAAGTTGTAGCAATGTGCAACCTTTTATTCAACTTTCGCTCGATTGTGCATTTTAAGAAGTCACTTTCCGAAAAAAAAAAAAAACAAAAAAAAAAAAACCAAATGCCCCAAACATTCCACACATGGTCACAAAGACACGCTTGAATACATCCAAAAGTGTGAGGCGTCGCTTCCGGTGGGTAAAAAAAGCGGTGAAATTGATATTTATGCTTCACATTGCAATTTTTTTTTTTTAGCCCCGCCGACATTAAAGATGAACACAACCTCGGTTTGTCGACCACAATCCGTTCCAGAAGGCGGTTCGAGAACCGAAACCGAATCGATGTTTCCCCACGTCTGCGTACTGAGGCAGTGTCGTGGATCAGTTGGGCGTGCCGCCCGTGATGTTATTTCCGGGTCTTGTCTGGGGCGTTCGAGTCCCGATTTTCGTTCGAATACAGAAGCCGAAAAAAAAAAAAAAAATCTCGAAATTTTCGTTCGGAAACCGATTTGTTCGAGAACAGAGTATTCACTGTAGCTGGAAATACATCCTGTTTTTAAAAATATGCAAAAAAAAATAATACAATATCACTAGTTCACTGCTGGAAAAACAGCCATAATTGTGTGGACATTTCCTTCCATCGCCATTAGATATAAAAATCGAGAAAAATAATTTCAGATTCATAGATTGTTTTTTTTTTTTTTTTTTAGAAATCTTCATAAATGCCTTCTAAAATAATTCTTGAAAATATGCATTACTCCATCACATGCCGTGATCTCATTTTTATCATTTCTCCCATCATAATAATATTAAATAATATTAATATATTAAAGATCTTTATCAGTGATTAATGTGATGAAATAAAAGAATTGGAAAAAAAAGCAGCAGAGATTAAAAAAATTGAAAAGGTGAATTACGGCCTTGCAGCTCGATGTTGATTCGTTCTCGAATCGACGCAAATGAAAAGGAAATTGAACTCGGGAGATTTTACAGTAGAGGCACGCAGTTATTTGTGCAAACCAAACCAAAAATCACGCATGAAAGGCAAGTAAACGCGGCTGATGAGTCAAAGTTTGGTCATTGGTATGTGCAAGTTGTTCCAAGGTCCCATCCACAACTCCTCCTCCTCCGACACGCCGTGATCGCCGTGGACCGGCAGCGTCTCCCCGTTGTCCTTGCGCTCATCCACCGGAGTCTCCAGCTCCACGTCGGCGCACGGACCGCCGCCGTTCCTGGCGAGCGAGGATTTGGCGAGACTGGTTTTGGATCCGGAGCTTTTAAGACCGTTCAGGCTAAAGGCCAGGGAGCTGCAAGAAGCCCGGGTGTTAAGGTTGATGTCCGCGTCGGGGGGGATACACGGACCCGTCCCGTCCTCCGTGTTACCGTCAATCCCGTCCACGCTAACGATGGGCGACGGCTCTTCGCGAGTCACCCCCAGCTTGTCCAGCTTTTTAAAGTGGGAACCCACCTTCAGGTCGTTCGGGTGGGGCGTCCGTCGGGTTCGAACAATAGTGCCGTTCTGGGCGAGGTAGATGTTCCCGTTAATGTTGCTGTGGACGCTGGGCGGTCGGCTCCTCTGCGTCTCGGAGGAGCTCTCCTCTCCGGTGGAGGTGGTCTCGTTTTCTCGATCGACCGCCAACCTCATCCGCATCTTTCTCCCCAGCTGAGAAGAAGAACACGGATCAGTTTTGTCGGAGGTTTCAGGCACTTTTACCACACAGAGGAGTCCCATCGAGGAAGATGCACACAGATAAGACTACACACCCCACGCTGTGGCATGCAAAATACTGAAAAACGAGAAATTGAGGAGGAATGACGAGAGATGCCGTCACTGAGCTGTTACAGAGATTGGTCTTGAAAAAAAAACGACCGCTATAATAGTTTTAATACCGATCCCAGGGATTATCCTTGAGTGTCAGCATTCACGCATTAATAAAGATTAAGAAGAGGTATAAATGTGCACTCAGACGGGAATAAAAGCGGCAGAAAAAGTTGCTCTCCTTGCAGAAAAGTGGCACAAGTTAAGTGAGCTTCAGTTGGAGACAGGAGAAGAAAGCAGCAATGCGTCCACTCCCATGCAGAGACCGTTGTTGTTCTCTTACTTCACAACACTTGACACTTGTGTTTTCTAGAAGGCCGTTAGATTCCCCTCCGAATCGGAATCGGGAGCTGACGCGGCCTCGGTTCCTCCCGTCTTTTTGCTGGCCTTGGAACTGGAGACGCTAGCCAAAGATTTGTCAGTGGAGATGGCGTCTTCGTCTACCTCGGCAATTGGCGACAATCCTCCGTAGGTCTCTTCGGAAGAGCCACTGATGCTCTGGATGTCAGAGGCATATCGAGGACCGGGGTAAGGGTCGGAGGATGGCCCGGGGCCTCCGGACACCACACTAGACCTTCTGGATGCCGCATCATCGCTCACGTCACTGGCCAACTCTTTGCTTTCATCGGCAGTCTCCGATGCTGATGCTTCTTCTTCTTCTTCTTCACTCTCCTCTGTGATTGTGCCCTCAGACCTGTGTGTGAGGATGGACTTTCGAGAGCGGAGGCTGCCGCTGGTCGACGCAGTACTTGAGGAACTTTTTCTGCTAGCCAAGGAACTCTCCCCAGTCACCTGACTGCTACTGGCCGAGCCGCCGATGGAGTCAGACCCAGACATTTTCCTCTGGCCGGACCCTTTAGACCAAGAGCCTTCACTGCCTGGCCCTGAATCAACCTCACTAACTGTTCCTGTTCCTGATTCAGCCTCGCTGAGCTCCTCACTGGACTTCTCAGATGTTATCGTGCTTCCTGACGTTATAGTCTTTTGTAATGAGTTCACACTCGAGCCAGATAATGATGCAGATTTGCCGGTGCTTGCACTTCGACCTGTTGCGCTTTCACCACCGCTCACACTTCTGCTACCACTCTCGGTTCCACTTCCGCTACCACTCCCTCGTCTACTCCCGCTGTCACCACTCGCCTTGCTAGCCTCAGTAGTTGATGATTTCATGGATGAGAGGGCAGAAGAGCCACTGTCTTTCACAGTCCCTGAAGTCCTTTCCTCCTCCGATTCTTCTTCAGGTTCTTCCTCTGATCCTGAGCCTCTCTCTCTTACTGTCAGTGTTCCATTCTCTGAATCAGATGCTTTGGTGGATTCAGACTCAGATTCTTCCTGTGATCCTGAGCCTCTCTCTCTTAATGTTAGAGTTCCTTTATCTGAATCAGATGCTTTGGTGGATTCAGACTCAGATTCTTCCTCTGATACTGAGCCTCTCTCTGTTACTGTCAGTGTTCCTTTCTCTGAATCAGATGCTTTGGTGGATTCAGACTCAGAGTCTTCCTCATTTTCTGACTCTTGTTCTGATTCTGAGTCTTTCTCGGTTTCAGATTCCTTCTCGGTCCCTGATGGCTTCTCGGATGCCGACTCTCTCTCTGATTCTGACTCTCTTTCAGTACCATTTTCTCTCTCACTGACAGATTCCTTTTCAGTTTTTTCTTCTTCAGACTTACTTTCCTCATCTGAATCTCCTGGATCTTGATCAGGCTCTTCTTCCGAGTCCACAGTGCTTTCGTTGGCATCATCCCGATCTAAATCCACCTTCAAGTAGTCTCTGTCTGCACTGCTTTTCTCTGACGACACATCATCTGAGGCTTTGTCATGACTGCTCCCACTTGCACCTGCTTCTGGCTCACTTTCCGTCACGCTAATGGACACTTTGGATTTCTCCTCCTCCTCAGTGGTCACTCGCGATGCTTCTTCATCTCTCTCACTCCCAGTAATACTCACACTACTCTGTGATTTTCTCCGAGCCTGCAACTTCTTGCTGATGTTGATTTTCTTCAAAACTTTGCCAAGCTGGCTGCGAGCGCTCGACTTGCTGTCGACGGGTCCCCCGGGCGACGACGGCCCATCACTCAGGCCCTCCAGACTGTCAATACGGCGAGCCGACATCAGTTTGGCATAATTCTTATCTTTTTTCTTCACGCTGAACATCTTGAACATTTTGGCTTTCTTCCATGGAGATGGGCCAGGGGCAACAGAAGCCTGCTCTCCCCTCTTGCTGGCAGCCAGGAGTTTGCTGAGTTTGATGACAGATTTGAGCTTCTTGGCAGCCTTGGAAGGCTCAGCGTCCGCGTCCGGTTCAGCCTGCTCGATTCTCTCGTCGACCGTAAACGCGACCCTCTTTGGTGGACCTCGGCCGCTCGCACTGCCACGGCCCCTGCCTCGGCCTCTCCCCTAAGACGGTGATATTCAGTTCTTTCAGTAAACGGAGATATTCATTTCATTCAGTATCTTATGGTCCTGATTACGCTGTGACGCTGGACTTGCATAGACTGCATGGAGGTAGCTCGTTCAATAATAAATCAGACAATGTATTATGGCAATACTTGACATTTTTATGATCCCGCAGCGCATGAAATACACATTTCAGAAGAGGCGGTACCTCGGGGCCATGCGGACTGTAGTAATAACCCTCATCTTCCATAATCACCTCTCCATATTCATCATACTTGGGCGCTATCAACCTCCTCCGACTGCCATACTGAGGGAGGTCGTACCTTGGAAGCAGAGTGACGCAAAACAGGAAGTACGTGTCATTTTGTGCAATGGCCGAGGACCTTTTACAAGACAGTCAGAAGCACATTTGCTTGCGGTTGTAACGAGAATAATAAAAAAACTAAAAATGAAATCAGAAGAATGCGAACAAGTGGGAACCACCGTCTGACGGTAAAGTCATTTCTAAGAGCCCGTTAAACACTTGGGGATGAAAACCACACTCTTTTATTCCATGCTCCTTTTATAAGTTACCTTTACATACCTAGTCGTGTTGCAGTTTTTGCAGTTGCATAATTGTTTGTGAAGTTTTTATCTAAATGGAATCAAAAGAGAAGATTTAAACCCGCTTTCTCTTAGCAAGGTGCCAAACGTGACCTGGAAAATGTGGACAGGCTACAACATATTAGTATTTTGTATAATTTGGGAATTAGTTGAAGACTTCAGATTCGCAAACGTCACCTACCGAACGTGTGGCAGAGACTCCGAGGATTCGGACCGTCGGATGAAAAAGCTCAAGAAGTGGAAGTGTGCCCCGCAAATAAAATACAGATCAAAAGGTATGTGGCCCCATGGAGGCTATACTCATTAGCCACGAAAAGCGAGCCATCTGGATGCCTTTGAGCATCCCTTTTCCTTTTCATTGAGCAATGTGAAATTCCTTTTGAATGGTACACATAAATACGGTGGCTTTTCAAATAAGCGCACTTGTTGGAGAAAGCCTTAACCAAGGTCAATGCGTCATTGGTTGCAATTTGAAGGCCATTTTCCTCAGTAATAGCTTGTGACTTCTTAGAAGAGTCTCCGCGTTATCGTCTGCAATTCTTTTCAAGGTCAGTTTTTGCACATTTCACTTCTTACTTAATCTCGACGGGCCCTCCGAGTTAAGCCCTGATTAGTTTGCTTACAATGAGGCAAAAAGAGAAATCAGTTCCGCTTGTGCCGAGAAATGAAGACGACCGGCAGGTCCGCGTGCTCACCCTTGATCGTGATTATAGTAGTCCTGCGCGTAGTATTCTTGGCCGGGGTCGATGCCGGACTCCATGGAGAGTTCCTGCGTTTGAGGGAGACGGTGATAAATTCGAAAGTGTGAGGAAGGAGAGCGGAGGAAGGCGTGCAAGATGCGAACAGAGCAGATTGAAGTAACGGACGGGGAAGTTAAAGATGACGAGGCGAGGTGAAAAAATGCAACGTTTCTACCTCGGGTCTTAGCAGAGATGGTCTCAGCAGTTGCTGATGCTGTCGGTGATTTAGTGCAGAGGAGGAGGAAGAAGAAGGAGGGAGGAAGAGGAGAAGAGTGTAATGTTTAAAGTGGGGGAAAAAGAAGACCTCGCTTGTTCGTTGCAAAGTCTTTGTTAGAATATGTGGGGATGAAAACAATGAGAGGCGGAGGACGAGGACAGAAATCAACGTGTTCAAATTGGTTGACCAAGTGGGCATTGTAATAATGATTTGTCATAATCAATTTAAGGTTGGAAATAAAGTAATAATTTGTGACTGGACTCACTGAAAATAGATTTTTCATGTATCTGGACTTCACCTGAGGTTTATTTTTTTTTCCTTTTTTATTCTTTTTTATTACATGAACTCCCGTCATTTGGAAAAAAAAAAAGGATAGTTTCACTTCCATCCACCATTTTCTTAGCTGCTTATCCTCAAGAAGGTCGGAGGAGTGCTGGAGCCTATCCCAGCTGTCAACGGGCAGGAGACGGGGTACACCCTGAGCGGGTCGCCAGCCAATCGCAGGGCACATCGAGACAAACAGCCGCACTCACAATCACACCTAGGGGCAATTTACAGTGCCCAATTAATGTCAATTAATGGAGTGCCCGGAGAAAACCCACGTAGGCCCGGGAAGAACATGCAAATTCCACACAGGGGGGTCCGGGAACGAACCCGGGACCTCAGAACTGTGAGGCCAATGCTTTACCATCTGAGGCACCGTTTTTTTTTTTTTAACAATATGTTAGTTTATTCAACTTTCATGGATGACATTATGATGTGAAATATGAAGTACTCTAAATAGAGGTCAAGTCAATTGTGTGTGGGGATATTCATCAATTGTAAAAAACAGCAATAAAAACAATGAAATTGTTTTTTTGATAGTCCTCAACGTGCGTAGTTTTTTTTTTTTTTGTGACACCTAATGGACGTATTACATGCATGACAAAGAAGCTCTTTTTTTTCCAAACATTTGATAGTTTTATGTTTTGATATGACAGTGGTGAACTCATATTGCAGTGAATGTTGATAAAGGTTTAATAAGGGAGGAAGGTTTTAACCATGATTATGTTTCAAAATGTGCCGTGGAAATGATTACAGTAATTTCCGGCCTATAAGCCACGACTTTTTCTTCACACGCTTTCAACCCTGCGGTTTATGCGGTGATGCGGTTAATTTGTGCATTTTTTTTCCAACGCCTGCAAGGGGGCACTCGAGTGGAAAAGGTAAGTGTGAGAGTGGTGGAATATATGTGCCGAGGAAGTGACTTTTACCGGACCGACCCTGTTAGCTCTGCGCTAGCGTATTGCTGCCGTGTCTCAGTGATTTTTACCGGTATGTTTTTTTTTTTTTTTAAAACCGGCCCTGTTAGCGGAGCGTTAGCGTAAGCGTTAGCGCGGCGCCACCAGTGTGAAACTCTCTGCGGACCGTCTTTCTTTGTAAATATCTCGTGTTTCAATGTGGATTTCTATTTGGGCACTTGCAGCTTTTACACGGCTGCGGCGTATGTATGTACCAAATGGTATTTCCTTTACAAATGTACGGGGTGAGGTTTATAAACAGGTGCGCTCTGTAGGCCGGGATTACAGTATGTTCAACCTCGGAGGTCGTGCTGTATTTTATAGCTTATTTAAGATACGCTGGGAAAACTTTTATATAGTAATTGTCAGTATTTGTTGGCCAAATATTTTACAACAGAGAACATAAAATTAAAGTAGAGCTCGTTTGAATTTTGACAGGATTGCGGCATTACAGAAAAATCTATAAATGGCGGTATTTCATTGAAAGCAGCTCGTCTTGCGCGTGTTCAAGATTTCCCATCTTAGGAGGTGCAGATAAGAATGATGGGATGAAACGTGTACACGTCGCGAGATGCGCCTACTCACCTGCCTGCCGTAGCCTCGCCTCCTGCGTGCCGCAAGAAAAGAAGGAAAAGGGACAAACAATGACTACGGAACGTCTCGGCCACGTCGCAGAAATGAAACGTTTGGTCGGCATCAGCGGCGGTGAGGAAATTGCTTCTTTCTTTAACGTTGCGTTTTCGAATCTACAATTACAATGTTGCGATATTTCGGAAGAGATAGCCCTGGCCTTTGTGTTATCGCATTGGTTTGGTTTGACCCCCCCCCCCCTCTCCTGCTTCTGGTTTATCATATTCAAAAAAGAGCAAAAAAAAAATTGCACCAATGAATGCACATATCAAAGAGTGTGGGTAGAATTTGAGGGGTGGGGCCTGGGGGGGAAAGTCTGCACAGGCTTTCCTAGATAATCTCCAGGCAGATATTAAAAGACAGTCGCGTTTCAGGGAGGAATGATAACTCAAACAAAGTTAATAAAAGTGTCCTCGGTTATCGCGGCGCACATATTGCGGAGCATCCTTTCGACAGACAGCGACGCACTTTTGTGTTTTGGGCTAAAATGAAGCCTGTAAATCTTCAAATCCATCAAAAGGCCGCCGGCAGCTACAACGCATCCGCAGCGCATTCATTAGAAGTCGATGGGAAACGGGCGGCGAAATGGAGCCGCGGAGGCCTCCGGGGGCCACCGGCGCACAAGTCCGACTTGTCACATAAATATTGACGATTCCACCGGCGTGCCGATATATGACCTGACGATTTGGGGGCGGGGTGGGGGGGGGGGGGGGGTTGGGGGTCGTACGGGGAGTTGTAAAGTGTTGTGAAGGGCAGGCCGACGAGCGGCCCGGCTGCGGCTACGCCTCCCGGGCAGGGATGGAGATGGAAGTGGGCTCTGACGGATGACCTGTTGGCTTTGCTGCCGGCTTCTGCTATACTTCACAAAGCTTGTGCAAAGAAAATGCCGCAGCCGATTGGAAGCCAGGGACCTTGATGGCTGACGTGATGAAGTTGTACGGAGTGGAGGCTTCAGAAATACTGTATATTCTCTAATGGCTGACCTTGCACTCAGCTTCATTTATAGAACTGCGCTACGGTCTTGTGGCAAGAACAAAACCGGACAGATGTGCGATCTTTCCTCAAATAGTCTCTTTGCGAACAGACACAGTGTCTCATTTAGTCATGTGCATCATCCAACTGAACAATTGAACGTCCATCCATCAATTTTCTGGGCAACTTATCCTCATAAGGGTTGCAGGAGTGCTGTAGCCTATCGGGCAGGAGGCGGATTACACCTTGAACTGGTTGCCAGCCAATCGCAGGGCACATGGAGACAGACAACAGTCACACAATCATTTACACCTTGGGGCAATTTAGAGTCTTCAATGAATGCATGTTTTTGGGATGTGGGAGGAAGCCGGAGTGCCAGGAGAAAACCCGCGCAGGCACGGGGAGAACATGTAAACTCCACACAAACGGGGCCGGCGTGACGGTCTGAGCGCTCCCGGTGCTGGAAAGTCTTCTTGTGATTTACGTGCTTATATTTTGTAAACTTCCGGCCAGACTGAAACGTCCCCATCCATGCTTCAAACGTGTGCCATCCGAGAACTTGTCGCCGAGTGTTCATGTTCGCTATTGTCACGTGTGTGAGATGTTTCAAGGAGTGCCTATATAAGGACGAGAAATACCACTGCGCCGGGAAACTGCGTTGCTTGGAACAATAAGTACACGGGCGCCGGCTGCCTTTCGTTTTTGGACCGGCTGGAACTTTCCCTAACTTGAACCGCTGGGACTAACATTTGCTTGTTTGGGAACACCCGTTCAACATTGGTGACTGTTCGCCGTTGCGGCTCAGCTCCTCTGTTCTTCAACGCCTATTTTGTGTTAGCCATTTTGTCGTGTTTGTGTTGTGTTGATGTTCGTGAGATTCAATTTGTCAGAAATGCAAAAAATTGTTGACATTTGTCGCATTTTGCTGGTTTGAACAAACGAGGTGTTAATCTAAATTCACACGTAACACTACGGACGTCTCAGAAAGACGAACACAGCAAACGTACGTAAATGTGTAAAGATATATATATATTTTTTTACTTAACTTTTGTTTTAAGGTTAGGATATAACGCATGTTAGCTCGATCTATGTAGAAGAAGGGAAACTATCGTCGGGTACGTACCCAGAGTTCCCCTGTTCGTAACGCATGCGCATTCATCACGAGGAGACTTTTTCAGCACGGGGGAGCGCTCAGACCGTTCAACTCCGCTCCTCAGAAAAGTGAGGCCAACGCTCTAATCAGTTGCTCCGCCCTGCCGCCCCGACACATCACGTGAAAAATAAATCGACGAATCCGCGTGTCTCCTTGCGCTACATTTTCATGGTTTACGCTTGCCTTGTCTCAGGCTACTGTGGAGAAAAAGCGGAGAGCTGTGAGAAAACGCAGGTGCACCGGCCGGGCGTGGATGCACAGGTGAGAAATTTGAAAGTGTCAAAAGATTCGCCGCACGCTCACAATGCTGATGAGATAAAATCAGGTGCTCAAAACAGCATTTTCTGGTAATGGGAGTTGTATGTGAATATACTCATGGCCTCTTTTGCATGTTTCGGTACATTTGCTGACATAAAACTCAGTCAGCATTTAGTGCCTGATGGTATGGGCGGCTAATCACGAAAGGTAATTGGTAATAACGCAATTGGGCCTTTGCTGACTTGAATGCAAAAATCATTGGATAATTGATCCCCATTATGATTCAACTGGAAAAAATAAATATTCCGAATTGTTGAATGAGTGGGGATAAATTTACAATAAGTGTTTTGGAGTTGTCTCTCACCTCCCAAGCCAGAAAGTATAAATAAAAAAAGATTAAAAAAAAATAAATCACAAAATTGAAATAATAAATCATTGAGTAGGTTAATCCACAGTACACATGTACTAAAATAGCAGAACTGAAGCATGTAAACAGCCTAGCAGATGAATTTTAGTGTGAAATCTTCTTCCTGGATGTTGTAAATCTTAAAAAGTCACCAAGCTCCTCAAGTGACCATGATAGAAATGTTTACTTTCGTTTTTCCTGTAGCGATGCTCCAACAACCAGATCCTGAAGAACTGGAGAATCACGATGCAGAGCGCAGAACTTCAGAAGTGCCCCGGGCAAGGCCACAATGTGAGCAGAAGGGTTTGTCCATTGATATGTGGCATACACAATGATAATAAATGACTTTATGGGATTTACAGTTCAGTTCATCTAAATTTTATGGACTCATCCTTCAAAAAAATTGCACCCCATTATTCTCAAATGTTTTTCTTTCTTTTCTTTTGGGTAGTCTTGCTCACTGTTCGTCTGTCCCGCTGCGTGATAGGTTCAAATGGCCACGGTGAAAACAGCATCAAAATAACAGCTAGCGGGGGTTTAAGCCTTTGTAGCGTCGGAAGCGAAGGCCCCGCGATTGCGGAGCTGCAGCAAAGGAGTTGACACGGCGAGAGACGATCCCGAGACGAGGAAGAAGGGGGCAAGGGGGACTGTCTACGTGGGAAGAAATAGGAAGCGGATAAACGGACACATGGAGGGCGAGAGAAAGCGACAGAGAGAGAAGGTAACTGTACTTGTACTCTCCGCTCAGGGATTGATTGGTTCTGTAATTAGCCTTTTCAAGTGTTGTGCACAACATCGGAGTGACTACTTTATCACGCGGGCAGGAACTCTGCAGACGCGCGAATCGACAGTCTCCAGAGGTCGCCTCATTCAGGATCAGCCCGACAGGGGAACCGGCCGGCGTGATTCTATCGGGCGCCGCGATACGAGCCTTTGCCGACGGCCTCTCTCGGTCCAGGGTGCTGTCGGTCTGCTCGTGAGGAGTTCTGGACGCGGTTTGGAGATCCCTTCGGTTGTGGTTAAATCACGGAAAAGTCACTTTTCCAAGAAACAAATAATACTGGCCCCTTGATAACTGCCGTCTGTTGAGCGTTTTGTTTTTCCTCGCAAAACTGCGTCTTACATCCATGATGTGAAGACAGGCAGTTGATATTGGAACGATTATCAGAAAATAACTTCTTCCATGACGTATTGCATGTATTTAGAGTTACGTACCAATAATACCATCCGTAGCTACATCTTGAATATTTTAGGCTTTGAATCCAAGAAATGCCTTTAGGAAATGCTCGAGAGTTATGTGTAATTCCTGGATCGTTAGAAGAAATCGAATGAAATAATTATATTCCCTTCTGGCTAATTTCAGCAGACAGGAACTGCGTTCTCATCTGGAATCATCGTGATTATCCAGCTCTAGTCTTCATAGAGAAAAAAGAAAAGTACAAAATGGATATTTCTAGTTTAAAGGTGGAAGAATGGTTGTTTAATCTTGTCTCCAAACTCTATGCACATATATTTGTGACACTTTGCACCACGTTTCCAACTCCTCCGCAGTCAGCTTTTGGCTCATAGGCACAATACAAAACTTCACACAAACTACACGCCCCCCTTTTTATGCAGAACGGCAAGCGGAATATGAAAGCTTAAAGCTCTAATTCAAAAACTGCAATTTAAGTGAAGACAACTGTTATAAACTTTTATAGAGCAAAGCAGGCCTATAAAAGCAAAGTACAATCAATATGGCAAAGCTGAGTACACTTTCTTTGGCAGATGGCGGCTTTCAAGAACAATACAGCAGGTAAAAAAAAAAAAAAAAAAGGCTCTGTGAGCAACCTACGCAATCAAAAACGCTGACTCGGTGGAAAACTAACAGTCGTGCAAAAATTCAGAAAGGGAAACAGAGAAGAGAAAAACAAAGAGCGGAAGTATAAAAATTCAAAACAGTGAACGTCAGAAGACTGTGGTTTGAGAGGAAGAGGGCTCGCTGAGCTCGGTGGCGTCTGAGCAGCGAAGCTCGGCCGCCACATTTGGTTGGCTTTCTTCGCTTTGAGCGTGGTTCACGCTTGAGCAGATTTGGACCGCAGAGCTGCGAGTGTTGGGCTTTGGCGTGCTCTGCTCGCCGCTGAGATCACAGTCTTGCAGTTTGTTAGCACCCTCCGATTCCTCAGACAATTGTGGTTTCTTGCTAAATTTGGGCACCTTGCAGTTTTTGTCGACTTGGCTGTACAGGTTGGCAACAGACCTCTCTATGTCGGCGAGATTCTGGAGGTTTTTAAGGATCCCTTTAAGCTCACGCTTCCCTGTCTCGGCCCGCGACGCGATGACGGGAGATTGGATTTTGCGTTCTGAGACGGGTCGAAGCGAGGATACGGGCGGCAAAGACGTTGGGACGAACTGGACAACTGGGCGAATCTGGTCGATGGAAGGTGATGGTGGGGGAGGCAGTGGCGGCGGAGGTGGGGGGACGACGTGTTTCTGTCTGGGGGAAGGAGGACAGGCCTGATCGGTACTGTTATGTTTCTGAATGTTTGGGGGCGACGGTGGAAAGGACGGTGGATCGGGGCTTGGGGAGGAGGAGGGTGAGGGAGGAGAGGGTCTCCGCACTGGAACAGGAGGTGGCGGATTTTCTGGTGGGTCGGGTATGATCTCCACGTGTATCTGACACGGCTGCACCGTCATGTAGTTGGAGATGCTAGAGCTGAACTTCCTGAGGCCAGGTGGAGGCGATTTTTGGTTAGGCAGGGGCCACGACTCGTCTCCCTGGGTGACGATAATATTTGGGGTTATATCCCTGCCGAAAGATGACGGGTAGTCCATAATGGACAGGAGGGTGTCTGAGGAAACTTCTAGAACATCAGTGCTGTCTTGGTCTCTGACAAGTATCGGGGAGGGTGCGCCCTGCGTGCTCTGCATGAGGGTTCGCTCCAGTAGGGCCTGCTGCTCAAACTGCCTGGCTTGCTCACGGACTGACATTTTGGTTTCGGAGCTGCCACTCAGCGGATGAACGCCAAAACCCTGCGTTTGCTGCCCGTGTCTCACGGCTGCTTGGAGGATCTGCAGCTCCCAGTCGGATGGATCCATGAGACCTTGCCTCCGAGGAGCCTCGTCGGCTTCTGCGTGAATGCGAGCCGGCATCGTCCAGGCGCACCGTGACCATTCAGAATAAGGAGCGGAAAAAGGGAAATGATTTTGTGGGAGACGTTTCCCTCCGGTGTGGAGGTCAGGGCTGTCGAGATGAGTGTTGTCATTGTAGACGGGATTGTGGGTGGTGAGCGGTCTGCGGTCAGAGAGGAAGGTCACGTTGCTCTCCGACTTGGGCAAGTTGACATGCAGGGCTCCGTTCCTGTGAGCTGCGAGGGCGCGACAGGCAAAGGCACTAAGAATCCTTTGGTGGTCGGCCTCCTCAATGACAGACTTTTTAGTCCTGGTCCGGAAAGGGTGGTGAAGAAAAAGGGGAAAAAAAGACTTGAAAACAAGTGAAAGAACTGCTTTCGGGGAGGGAAAAGCTTCGGAGAAAGGGGGAAGGAAAAAGCTAATGCGTGATTCCAGGGTGGCTAGGTAAGACTGCGACTATAAAATAGCTATTAAAGTTGTCAAATGAAAAAAAAAAAAATAATAAAAAAAACAATGAAAGGGAAATTGAGTAAAAGTGGTTAAGATAATTCTTAAATTCTAAAACTTAGAGTAGTTGTCAAAGATTGTCTACAGTTCATTTCTAAGGTATGTATTATAAACTACAAGCTAAAATCTTGCTTGAACTATGTCTCATACTGTTTTGAATACTTTTAGTTTTACTATTACTTATGGCGCTCATGAATGTATCAAAAGCTGCCACTGGTAACGAATCTTCTTCAAGATTTGAGTGTCTGCTGCAAACACCCACATGATTCCATACTCGAGGGATGCGGCGTCATCTCCCGAAAACGCTGGGAGCTGTGAGGATAGGATGAGATGAAGCAGAGGCTGGAAGGGGAATCATTTGGATTCGTGGGATAAAAGGCCTTCCCCCTTCAGGTCCATGTTAAAAAAAAAAAAGGTCACACTAATCAAAAGCATACCTGAAAGCTATCAGCTACAAGGGGGAATCTATGCGCTTGTGAATTTTTGATGTGGAGATTACTTACTGCAGTCTGAATCCAGAGAGACAGTCGGGGGGGGGGGGGGGGGGGAAAGACATGACGGCAAGGGCAGAAAACACACACAGATGGTAAGACGACCGAGGGAGATACTGGATGTCGCTTCAATAGATATCTTGATGTCTAAAGTCACGTGAGGTAACACGAAGCTGATGTTGCCTCAGGACCGCTGGTGACAGTTGACAGCGTGCTGTGCTCAAAATGCTAGAACAGACTTTTTCCCTTTTCTGTCGCCAAACAATGGACAGCTATACCTTTGCACCAGCCTGCCAACTATCAAGGAACTTCTCACGTCCGCAAGGTTTGCGTCCCGGGGAGCCGAGCAAAACTGTCCAGAGGCGTTGCGACCGAGCTAACGAGCAAAACGTAGGAGTAATGTGAAAACAAACTTGCATTGTACTGTGCCAGCAAATTCAGATGAAGGCTCACCCCTTGCTCTACCAGTATTACACACTCAAAAAACACAATAATAGGTTGGGCCGAAGATCCCTGAGACAAAAATGGTTGTATAATAGCATTCACAAAGGAAATAATGCTCAGTTTTGATTCTTATAGTGGTTGAAGTTAACGGAGGTGTATCACACAGTCTCTGTTTTGGGTAGCTAATACACAAAATGAAAAGACATCGGAGCTGATAATCCCACTAGAAAACTAGTCAGCTATGTTAGAGATTGATAGACCTAGATATATAGAAAGAATTGGGCTATCTAGCACAAAAGCTAACTCCCACGTTAACTGGCTGGTTGGATTGATTGATAGATAACAATAATACCGTAATTTCCGGCCTATAAACCGCAGCTTTTTCCACACGCTTTCAAACCTGCGGGTTAGGCGGTGATGCGGCTAATTTGTGCGTTTTTTCCTAACGGCCGCAAGGGGGCACTCGAGCGGAAAAGGTAAGAGTGAGACCGGTGGAATATATGTGCCGAGGAAAGTGACTTTTACCGGTTCGTGCTACTTTTTTTTAACCGGCCCTGTTAGCGCGGCACTAGCGTTAGCGTCAGTGCTGGCGGTAAACTCTCTGTGTACCGTTTTTCTTTGTAAATATGTGATTTTTACTAGTATGTTTTTTTTAGCTGGCTCTGTTATCGCTTCGCTAGTGTTAGCACGTTGCTAGCATTAGCGTGGCGGCACTGGCATTAAACTCTCAGTGTACCGTCTTTCTTTGTAAATATCTCGTGTTTCAACGTCGGTTTCAATGTGGGCACTCGCGGCTTTTACACAGCTGCGGCGTATGGATGTACCAAATGGTATTTCCTTTACAAATGTACTGGGTGAGGCTTATAACCAGGTGCGCTCTGTAGGCCGTGAATTACGGTTATCTAATATTGCATGAATACTTTTCTGACAATGTGAAACAAAACCTATTATTATAACTTTGTAATAGAGGAATTTGTTTCCGATTTCAACGTAAGAAAAATGGCTAGCAAACAGTCCAGTATTTACTGTGTCACGGGCTAAAGTCTACAAACGGGGGTCAAGGGTGACTCACATGCTGCTGTCCCCGAGCTCTTCGTAGAGGTTGGCCCCCGCAGCGCTGGCGGGTGCTGCCTTGCCTCCGGGCGGCAAAGCCATTTGAATCCTGGCGGTTTTGGCGCACTCTGCCTGTCGCCTGTTTCAACAAAGCATCACCGGTTTGTACTCCACAAAAAAAAAAAAAAAAAAAAAAGGTCATAAGAGCAAACGCCTTAGATATTAAAAGCATATTGTGTGGGCATTAACACAAAATCAAGACACCCAGTTGACAGGTGGAGTTTCCCCTTTAACTCTAATGAGCTTTCACACATGAAAGGAAAGTAATTGGCGAAAATGAAACATTAACCTTCTATCGCAAACACACACACATATTTTGTGTGTACTTTGTGCAACTTCACACAGGCTTCCATTTGAAATAGTTAACGAATTATGAAGAAGAGACAAAATGTACCTCTCACTTGATCCTAGTGCTCCGGAATAAATAAGGTGTGTAATAATAATGTGGGGAATATGAATATGAATGGAAATAATTACTTACTCTTTGAACCTGACGTTGAGGAGGGAGGAAAAGGAGGGAGGAGAAGACAGGGAAGCAGATGGAAAAAAAAGTTAATTATTGTCATGATTTTTATTCATAGTCTTGCTAAAATTCAAAACTGATGAAATCATTTCAAAGGCAATACTGTAATCCTATTTTTTTTAATGAAGACGTGACTCAAAATGCTTTGGTTTAGGGCAAAATGTCAAATATGTAAAATCTGTGCCAATCTCTGGAAATTTCCTTTGTTTTTTTGGGGGGGGTTTTTTCAAACGTTCTTAAATGGCCACATTGTTCAACAAGAACTTTCTTGATCTTGAGCGAGGTGAAACAAATGAAATCGTTTTACATGCGTCATGCTGCTAATCACACGGTCCATGTATCTTCTTCTTTTCCTTTCGGCTTGTCCCGTTAGGGGTCGCCACAGCGTGTCATCCATCTGAGCCTATCTTGTGCGTCCTCCTCTCTAACACCCACTGTCTTCATGTCCTCCCTCACAACATCCATCAACCTTTTCTTTGGTCTTCCTCTCTCTCGCTCTTTTGCCTGGCAGCTCCATCCTCAGACTCTCTCGCCTCTCGACAGGTCCAAATCATCGAAGTCTGCTCTCTTGACCCTTGTCTCCTAAACATTCAACTTTGGCTGTCCCTCTTAATGAGCTCATTCCTAATCCTATCCAACCTGCTTACTCCGAGCGAGAACCTCAACATCTTCATTTCTGCTTCCTGTCGTCTCTTCAGTGTCACCGTCTCTAATCCGTACGTCATGGCCGGCCTCGCCACTGTTTTATAAACTTTGCCCTTCATCCTAGCGGGTACTCTTCTGTCACATAGAACACCAGGCCCCTTCCAACAACTGTTCCACCCCGCTTGGACCAGTTTCTCTATTGCTCTGTATTGTTCACCCCAAGTGTTTGAAATCGTCCACCCTCGCTATCTCTTCTCCCTGTCGCTTCATTCCTCCCCCTCCTCCCCTCTCATTCACGCACATATACTCTATTTTACCTCGGCTAATCTTCATTCCACTTCTTTCCAGTGCATGCCTCCATCTTTGTAATTGTTCCTCCACCTGCTCCATGCTTTCACTTCATGGTCCAAGGGGATTCCAGTCTCACCTCATCTGTCAGCCATTACTACCGCAAACAGGAAGGGGCTCAGCGCGGATCCCTGATGCAGTCCCACCTCCACCTTAAATTCTTCTGACACACCTCACCGGTGATCTGCTGACCTCTTACATGTCGTGTACTATTCTAACATATTTCTCGGCCACACCAGACTTCCGCATGCAGTATGGTACATGTGTATACTTGAAAATACATCCGTTGTTTGTATGAAAACGTTTTATTAGTGTTAGCGAGTGTTTTAGTAGAATGTATGCTACCATCTCCCGAGGATGAAGTACACTGTCCAACATTTCAGTTGTATGTACAAGAGCATTTCAGAGCATTTTGTTTGAGCGTTTCCATAATGTGTAAGTGATGCATTTGTGCCTGGGAGGCTTTCAGTAGTGCTGTGTATAAAAGCGACAACGAATTTCATGAGTGAGAGCATTTCAGCGGTGTATGTCAAGGCATTTCGGTAGCGCGTGCGAGAGCATTTATGCTGCGTGTGCGAGCCGAACCAATTTCAGTGGCACGTGCGAGTTTTGCAGTAGCGCATAAATGTTTCAGCTGTATTGTAAATGTGAGTGGGAAAAACTGTAGAATGTTTGTTGTGTGTAGTAATCCTAAAGTATCTCCCTGACCGCCCCTCAAACTACTTAGTCATTGCTATGCGTGGACAACACGCCGTTTTTTTCCAAATGTTATTACGCCGTAACAGGAAAGCTCCAAATCTTGGACTTAGTTGGCATTCCCAAAGATCCAGCAGAGTGCGCAGTCACCATGCATAATGACCAAAAAAAAAAAAAAAAAAAAAAAGCCAACCGTAGCGCAAGAAGGGTTTGATCTGAATGCTGTTGTTATCTTTTATGATGCAGCACAACACTCGTGAGCCTTGTACTCACTGCTTGTACGTGACCATGACGATGAGGATGGCGGGGATGCAGCAGAGGATGATGATGATGGCCAGAGCGAGGAGAGCCCCCTCCGTGTAGCCCACGGCTTGGGCGGCCTTCTTCACGCTCGCCACGATGTCCGGCGAGCGGATCTCCAAGATTCGACCGCCCTCGCCCAGGTAAGGCTGGAACTCCTTGTTGATTTCCAGAACGTTCCCGTCGAGGAATCTGAATTCAAGCACAAGCGGGGAGTCGAAAAGAACATAATCTGGTTAATACTCTTTTCAAACGCAGCGTTCCCGCAATACGCCCACGCTAGAATATGTTGCATGTGTAACACATCTGGAGAACTTCAAAATTAATATGCATCCAACAGCATGACAACAGGGTTACACATGATCAGAAAAACAGGACATTAATGTGAACTCCCAAAGAAAAACTGATCGGAAATGAACCGTTAGCATATAGCGAGACTGCTAGCAATCCATCAGCCTGTTTTGCATACTGCTTTAATATTACAAACCTTACAACTGTGTGCATTATTGTTAGTCAGGACCAGTGACAAAATTTTAAAAAGTAATCAGTGTAGAGATTTAACAAAGTAAGATAACTAGCCATCAAGCTGGTTCGTAAGATAGCTAGCTAACTAGCTTGATTTATTTGAGCGACTTAAGATTCATTATTCGGTAGTGTGACGGTTGCCGGATATATACGTTGTGGTTAAACTTTTCCGGCAATATTCCAGACACAAACAACAACCACAATAAAGCTGACCACAGAGATACATTATTCATTCCACAACTAAATGTTCAACAAAATCTTTTGTTGTACAAATTGTTTCACGGATTTCACGATCTGGGCTCATTTCCCTCTGAGATTGGCACCACTGCCGTTGTAAAATAAAACGAGCTTTTGATTTTACATTGTTCTTCCCAGAGTTATTTGGAAGACTCTCTAATGTGTGACAACAGGGGAGTGGGGGGTGGGGGGGGGGATCATGCTGCCACAACCAATTAGTCTCATTTTGGTTTTCTGAGAGGTGAATAAACTCTCGCAGATAAATGTTATTAACTCACCTGCTGTCTGAAATATTGTAATACAGTCTTCAAGATGATGTAGCCTATTAATTCATGCTATTCTCTGGTGGAAAAGATTTTCATACGTTGAGGTCTTATTTCCGAGGGAGCAAGAAACCTAAACAATACTTCATTTTTATACATTTCAGTTTCTAAGTATTCACTGTATTTGGATTTTTTTGGGTGCGGAACATTAAGAGTGGTACTGCTATATATTGAATTAGCATATGAAATATTAAGAAAGGAACATGTTTAATCACCTTGTCTGCACAGCATTTTGGTGTACTGTGTCCCTCTTATTGTACTGTATGTACTTTTACAGTTAATAAACTGTTTATGATGGTAGCAGGTTGATGCAGGACCAGACTAGTTACATTTAAAATTTTTTTTTTTTTTTTACACTGGAGAAAAAAAGTTTTGAAATTATAACAAATCAGAAGTAAGGTCGACGGAACAGCGGCTGTCGAGGTTTCATGATTTAAAAGTATTTAACAGTGAAAAGCCGTGAAGAGCAGGAATAGCTGTTGCTTAATGTTGTATATTAAAAGAGGCTGTAGGAAGATCAATTGACGAAAATGCAAATCAAAATTAAAAAAAAAAAAAGGTGCAATAATCCCCACGGGCTTACTTGAAGAGCTCCTGGCGTGAAATAGCCCTGTTTGTAAGCGGGTCAATGGCGTACACCATCAGGTCCGACTTGGTGTAGTCCTCCAACTCAAAGCCGTCACCGTGACGACGCGGCCCGATGGCCTCCACAATCACCTTGGCGCCGGGAATTTGATCCTGGACGTGACGCTCCAGGATACTGAAGTGCGACAATGCAATCAAAAAAACAGACACACACACACACACACACACAAAAAAAGCAATTATAAAGGTGATTAGATTCCCATTAGCTTCGGAATCAATTAACCGTTTCTGGCACGGCCAATTCAGCGAGTCTGGCAAAGACCGTGCTGCGATTTGAGCCTTGGCAAAGCCGCTCGCCGATTACCCTTTGCAGACAGGCAGGGAGGGAGGCACACCTCAGCTTGGGGCCTCGCGGTCCACCTTTGCCAACGCTGATAAACAGTATGAGCACTCGGGCTAATGAGCAAATGTGGACGAGCGGCGCCGCCGTTCGTATCTCGCCTCTGCAACGAGCGCGTCGCTCCCGCCGAACGCGTATGAGGGAAGACACGGCGAGGTCTTAAAAATCAACAATTAACACCAATTTGCCTTTAAAATAGCCTCATTAGGCCAAAACAGCGAGTCTCTCGAGGTGCCAAAGGATGCTTCGCGGAATCACTATCATGAATTCATTTGGACGGGGGACAGAAGAGACTGGATGGGACGCACAATTCGGTCATTGACGAAGGCCAACGCTCAGATTATGGATATTTATTTAACAGCTAAAGAAAAGTTCCAGTTAGGCAAGTCAGTGGCGTTACGAGTTATTATTCCGATGACAAATCGATACACGCAGAATTAGGGGCAACCTTAAAACTGAAATAGCTCATATTGCTGCGACAGTGGGAGAGAGTGCAAATCATTTTTTGTGGGGAGGGGAGCGGGGGGTTCTATTTAAACAAGGAAAACAATTAACTGGAAGTCACACTGGAGGGCAAGCACATGTTCCAGAAAATAAAAAAAAAAAAAAAACTGATTGGATAGAGGCGGCGGGTGTGGTGAGGTGCATCCGGTGAAATGTATTTGCGCTCGCTTTCACGTCCTTATTACACAGTAACTTAACCCCTCCCCCTAACAATGATGACGGAAATTCAGGAAACACAATGGTTTTAATTTAAAATGTCATTAGCGGTCATAATTTGGCATCATCGCTGGAAGCGCTGTTGATTCGCTCCAGAAAAGTTTGTCGTCCAACAGCTCTGGGAAGTTGAGGTTATTTGCATGAAAAGCTAAAAGCGAGTTCAGGGGAGTCGTTTTTTTTTTTGTTCAGCAGAGTACATTTTTGCTGGCGATCATTGAATGCACCTCATGCGGCGTCAAAAGCGAAAGGGAATTTTTCCAGATCATTTATGATTGTTTGTAAATGCCATATGGTGACTTTAATGACATTGAGTTTGTATAAATTAGTGTCTACACATGTAATAACATATAATTTTGTGATATTGTGTTATACTGCATAGGCTTGCACGCTAGCTAATCGTATTGGTTTGTTTTTGTTGAACTTTCTACATTCATTTATGTAACATTGTGTACATGCTAAATACATGGTGCGTTATGATCCTCTCCATTTTAGCAGCGTCCCATTTTTCGGACATCATGATTTTCACGCATTATATCCTTCAGTATATTGAAACATTTAAGACTTTTAATCTGAAGCCATAATTTGTTATCAGGAGAGGATAACTCCCTTTCCTTCCTGACCCAACATGGCTACCTCGAGTACACATGGAGCGTTTTCCAAGAGAACAAAGGGAGAAAGGTCAGAGTGCAACCAAGTTTGTCTTCAAAATGCTAATCCATCAGTATTATTAATGCGTAAGTGTCGTTCTACAATAAGAATTGATTAATAAACATATCTCTAGTATGTACTACTTCACAGAACTCATAACTGTCTGCGAGAGGGTACGTCTTTTTTGCCCTTAACTTAACCATAAACGAAAAAGAAGTGTCATTTCCTTGATTGTGGCCTGTTAGGAGACTTTTATCTCAAGAAGGCAAAAAATTGCCACCCTGCCCATGAAAGTATAATTATTTTTTTGTAATTTACAGTCATTAAAAAGCTATTATTTTGTCGCGGATTTTCATTACTTTTGGGAGAGGCTGGGTCGCTATCTTTTATGAATAATCTGGAGTCACCAAATTTTGCAGTCAAAAAAATCTTGTGGCATACCAAAGGAAAAAGAAAATGTCACAAAAATGATATACCATATTCTGAAATAATGCCGACCTCATCTCAGTTTATGAGTATTTCCGGACTATAAGGCGCACCGCAATATAAGGCGCATGGAATAGTCGCTACAGTAGAGGCTGGGGTTACGTTATGGATCCATTAGATGGGCTGCGCTAAAGGCTCAATATTGATCCATATATAAGGCGCACCTGATTATAAGGCGCACCGTCAACTTTTGAGAAAATTAAAGGTTCTTAGGTGCGCCCTATAGTGCGGAAAATACGGTACTTAGTATGAGATCTGGGCCCGTTTAGTTGAACCTGTGCTCCTTGGTGTCCCAAAGATTCTTCGTATCAAATAAATGTTTTTATGCCCAACTAAGAGAAAATCAATAATTTCCACAGATGAGCTTGTGGCAGAGATGGATGGATGGATGGATGGATGGATCTCCTTCCTTACCTTATGAGTTGGTCCTTGTTCTCTTCAACCAAAGTAGGTGGGACGGTTGACACGATAACTTGCATGTCAAGAGCATTGACCACAGACACCTGCCGGTGCAAGACCGAAAGGAAAGTCCCGTAAGTGTCAGAAAAAGACAAAAATGTAATCCTTGTATTAATGCCGCCTGCGAATGGCTGACAACCAGTCCAGAATGTTCCCTGAACTCTCACGTAAAATTAACTTAGATAGCCTGCTAGATGGACGGTATTGATTCCACGTTGTAATTTTTGCAATTCTGGTATCATAATTAAGTGCAACAGTCAGCCTCTGGTGCTCTGAAACCCCAATCTGAATAAATAAATACATAAATAATAGGCGGCACGGTGGCACAGCTGGAAAGCTCACCGTTCTGTAGGACCCGGGTTCGATCCCAGACCCGCCTGTGTGGAGTTTGCATGTTCTCCCCGGGTTTTTGCCGGGCACTCCGGTTTCCTCCCACATCCCATAAACGTGCAACATTCATTGGACACTCTCAATTGCCCCAAGGTGAGATTGTGAGTTGTGAGATGATGAGACCTGTTTGTCTCGATGTGCCCTGCGATTGGCTGGCAACCAATTCAGGGTGTACCCCGCCCCACCCGACAACAGTTGGGATAGGCTCCAGCGCTCCCCGCGACCTTCGTGAGGATAAGCGATTAAGAAAATGGATGATAATATAATGAATAATAATAATAAAAAAAAACATTGTGCTGGTACAATTGGAAGATTTTGGTTGAATCACCACCAAATCACCACTCTCCCTCGCTCAATTTCAAAGCAACGTCCCACAAACTACTGCCGCTCCCCCAACCTTTTTAAGGGGTTGTTAGCCCGATGACTCGGCCCAGAATAAAAAAAAAAAAAATACATCTGGGGAATAATAGCACAAAAGTTGGGCAAAGAAGAGCTTGATGCGGTGTGTGTAATTATTGAAGAAAACTGCAGCCAGAATTGGAAAGAAAAACAGTAGTCAGTACACAGGACAAAAAAACAGGCCGTTTTACCTGCGCCCATCTTTTCATCATGTGCACACAGCCGAGACTGTCCCGCTGAACTGAACGTGAAAAAGTTCGTGGAATGGGCCCGTTTGAACCTTTCAATTATGTGCAGGGCACATTCAGCGCTATACAGCAAGCAATACAGAGATAAAACGAGGCAAGGCCACTTCCAGAAACGATAAGTGAAGGTCGATAAATGCTAACATTAGCTAAAAATCTCAACGCTGTCATAATATTTAAAAAAATATAGAGGCAAAAAAAAAAGTTTCTGCTTCCTATTATGAGAAAAAAAATGTTGAATTTACAACCGGCCTGGCTAAAAGTTGGTAAAATGAGTGGACGTGTTTTATCTCCAATTTTCATCAAATCGTCAATCGTCATTCGACGACGCTCACCACCACGTCGGCGCTGCTGCTCAGACCCTCGCCGTAGTCGTCGGTGGCGATAACCTCGAAGCTGAAGTACGACCTGCGCATGTTTCGAAACATGATGGCCGACTTGATGACGCCGGTGTACGCCTCGATGACGAAGCTGTCCTGGCCCTCCGCCGTCGGCGGGATGATGAGGCGGTACGCCATGGCGCTGAAGTTCCCGGTGTCCTGATCGGTAGCCTAAAGGGAAAAAAAAATGGAAATGATATATATCCGAAGTACAAACTAAGTATTTTCATTCATCCTGATTTGGAATGTACAGTGAAGAAATCCTAGAAATCACACAAATAAATTGTGAAAAAAATCATACATTGTGATTTCTGGATTTTTCTTTTTGGATTCTCTCTCACAGTGGACATGCACCTACGATGAAAATTTCAGACCCCTCCATGATTTCTAAGTGGGACAACTTGCAATATAGCAGGGTGTTCAAATACTTATTTCCTTCACTGTAGTTTCTACTGTTCATTTTGTTTTTTTACAATTTTAATGAACATTTCAAACGAAATTGCAAAGAGTCGTAAAGATCTGGGTTTATGGGCAACTTTTTTCCAACCCTTCATTCCATTTCCTGTACTTTCAAGTTTTATAATTTGGTTGAATAAAAACAAGTAATCAGAAAACTGATCGGAACTGGGGAGACCAAAGAACACTCCCGGAACGGATTGCGTTGGATACGCGAGGGTCCACTGATTCAATGCGCTGAGGAGTTGTGAGGTAGCACCTCTGATAATTAATTACTCTATGTCATGCGGTAATGTCTTAATCTAGGCGGTGACTGCAATACATAAAGAAGAATAAGAAATTTAACTATGGGTCGTTTAAAAGAGCAAAATAAATAAATAAAAGTGATGGAGGACATAATTGCTTGCCCTCCTCCCCGCCACCACGCAGGTGTCGAGGCGATACATTAAGTGGCTGGCGGAACAAGACCAGAACCCGCAGGCTCTTGCGTTATCTCCATCTCGCGGCGTTCCACCTGCATTGTTCTACAGGGACCGGTTGTAATACATTACTAGGAAGTCATTGTTTCGCCTTATGATTAAATTGTCCTCGCGCGTTCTCGACCCCGGTCATTTAAGCAAAGTATGACACCACACACATATACACAGGATTACAAAATATCGTCAAAAGAAGCTCACAATTCATAGGCAGCTCCATTAAGCGAGTCTATCTTCTAAATGTGATGGAAAGTGAAACCGGGTGAAAAACCTCCGAGGCACAAATTCACATCGGCCACCGAGCTCAAACATAGGCATCAATTCTGGGCCGCGTCGCAAGTGACACTGATAAATAGCGGCAATCTCTCCCTCCCCCGCCCTCGCCCCCACCCCCTTGCTATTGATTGACGAGGGGAAGGAGCGAAGGGGACCGCGTGGAAGGCCGCAAACGCGCCAGATAACATTTGCGGAAGGGATGCCAATCGGGCACCGCAGGAGGCGCTACATTTGCTAAATTTGACCGGCGACCTCAACCTTGAGGGGATTACAGTGTCGTGAAAAAGTATTTGCCCCCTATCCCAAATTGGGGTTTTTGCACTTTTGCCCGCTTTAATGACCGAGAATAATCATCGAACAAATATAAATATCAGACCGCATAGTTGTTTGGCGCAGTTTTACGCCGGATCCCCTTCCTGACGCAGCTTACAGCACCTGGCATTCCCAGGGGGTCTCCAATCCAAGTACTAACCAGGGCCAAAACCCGCTTAGCTTCCGAGATCCGACGTTCTCAGGGTAGCGTGGCCGTAAGCCTGATATCAGATCACGCTAACCCTAGTAAAAATAAAATGCAGTTTCTGAATGATTTTGGTGAGGAAAAAAACAAAAGTATTCAAACTTTAAACGGTGTGAACAAATACCGTAATTCTCGGCCTACAGAGCGCACCTGGTGATAAGCCTCGGTACACAGAAAGAGTTTAACGCTAGCGCGGCCGCGGCGGTGCTAACGCTAACGTGGTGCTCTTAATGCTATCGCCGGGGTGCTAACGCTAACTAGCGTGGCAGGTGTGGAAAAAAGACGCGGCTTGTAGGCCGGGAATTATGGTCATTGCAACTATGACTTCATTTTCGCTGACTTTGTGATGATCCTGCCGGTCCTAGTCCTGGCTGTGCACCCCAGCAGTCATCAGGAGGGGCGCCCACCTGCGCCTCATCCCCAGTAACCACCTGCAGTACTTATAGGACCCAGCGGACAGTCTGCCTTTGCCAGATCGTTGCAATCGATGCCTCGTTCCCGCACTTCCTCGACTCTGATCTCGAATCCCGGCGTACCGACCCTTGCCTGTCTCCCGACCTACCCCGTAAGCCTGACGTCATTATCACTGCTGCTCTCATAGACCGCCTGCCTGGTTACCGACTCTGGACTGAATAAAGATATTTCTCGAGTTGTGCATTTGGGTCCCAGTCTGCGTTCTGGTTATGACAGACTATACCAAAGTCTGATTACCTTCAGACCTGCTCAGTCAAGAAATCACTGTCTGGCAAGATGAAGTCGGCCAAAAGATCTCAAAAACTTCCAATCCAAACAAATTCAAGAACAGGTAAGAAGTAAAATCATTGTCTTCTGTCAGAAAGGATTACGAAGCCATTTCTAAGGCTTTCGGACTCCAGACGACCATACCGAGAGTTCTTATTCACGAATGGCGAGAACAAAGAAACAGCGAGGAACCTTCCCAGGAGTGGCTGGTATACAAAAATGACAACAAAAACACATGGACGACTCATCCGACCAACATTAAGCTAAACTGAGCAAACATACATGTTTTATTATATTAACCCAAGGCGTACTTGTCTTTTGTTTTAGGTTTAGTTTGACAGTAAAATTTAACATTCAATCCAAATTTATTCTTAAGGAATTGTTCACTTTCAGGGTAAGCTAAGGTGGGAAGGGGAGGGGATGGGGTTGATGGCATGCGCTGTAAATATTATTAATATATATATATATTTACCACTATCTTGAGCACAGAGCTGAAGATCTTGGTGTCCTCGGTCACGCCTCCTATGTAGAGCTTCCGGCTGAAGACGGGAGGGTGGTCGTTCTCATCCCGCACCTCCAGGAACACCTTGGCCGTGTTCGCTGCAACAAAGACAAGAGCGCTTTGAAAACCCAAACATGGAGCATTTTCATGTGCCGGGCTGAACGGTGGGGTAGCTGGGAAAGCGTTGGCCTGGGTTCAATCCCCTGAACTCCCTGTGTGGAGTTTGCATGTTCTCCCCTGTGCCTGCGTGGGTTTTCTCTGGGTAGGCACTCCGGTTTCCTCCCACATCCCAAAAACATCAATTGGACACTCTAAATTGCCCCTAGGTGTGATTATGAGTGCATCTGTTTGTCTCGATGTGCCCAGCGATTGGCTGGCGACCAGTTCAGGGTGTCCCCCGTCTCCTGCCCGTTGACAGCTGGGATAGGCTCCGGCACTCCCCGCGACCCTCGTGGGGATAAGCGGCTAAGGAAACGGATGTTTGGATGGCACTGCACAAGTAATTAGTCATTATTAGGTGAGAAAAATCTCACCATTCTAGTGCTTCATAAAAAAAATATTGAATCCACTTTAAGCCATATGAGATCTTGTCGGGGTTACATCAAGACAATTTTGGATTAATTTAGATTATTACAGTAACAAAGCAAATTTGGAGATCACTCGGAGTCAACGTTCCTTTTTAGTCTATGGATTTACATCTTTTGGAGAGGATTTTTCCACATCAAAGCAAGAACACAATTGATATTTAATGAAGTTGAATCATATCTTTTCATTTTCTATGTATAAAGGTGGTTTCATTTCATTTCATTTCATTTCATTTCACCCCATACAGGAAGGATTCAAACCCAGAAACTCCGAACTGTGTGCCAGACCACTTCGGCGCAGATTTGAATCCAAGTTGATAAAATCGAATTTCCCCAATTTAGTTTTTTGGTCAGTTCTCCGTACAGTACGGAAGCGGTTTACAATTTTTTTTGATTGGACCCGAGCCGCCGATCCGCGCGAGGCTTCGGACATCGCGACGTGACACATCGGTTTCTCGCTCCCTCGCTGACGGGCGCATCGAGCGTCGCGGCGCTCGCTGGCGACTGAATAAACACGACGCGAAAGCTAATCAGAACCACCGTTGATCGAACGTTACGTCGTTTGAACCGAAAATGGTCGTGTCACTATCATTTCGCCACGCTCGTCAGCTGGACCGCAACTTTTAAATGGAAACTTGAAATCATTTCTCGCGGAACACGGCAGGCGTATCATTACTGGAAAGGCTGTTGCGGTTTGTTTCATAAAAATAAATAAATGGTTTTGGAATTGCATTTATTTGTAACCACATTTTCTTGCGGCTTATTAAGATGTGTTTACCGAGGGGGGGGGGGGGGATCCGCAATTTAAATAATACAATTCTCAGAAACATGAGAAGGAAGTTCTGATATTATGATGAAAAAGTCATAAAGGAAAAAGTGTTACTGTAACGTTACACATAATTAATATTATGGCTAAACGGCAAAATAACATTTTACAGGACGTCCTGATTTGAGAGGAAACCTAATTTAAAAAAAATAAAGATGTAATATTATGAGGAAATTAAATGTCATTTTCCGAGCATGAAGTCAAGATGTGTCATAAAAGTTGTAAATTTACGTGATTTATTTTTTCATTGAAGTCTCATTATGACTCGGAGTAAGCTGGAAATTTTTAAGGAAAAAGGTTGGAATATTACTGGGGATTTTTTTTTTTTTTTTAAGCCTAAAGTCATGATATGACAAAGAAAAAGTACATTTTTAGCAAAGTCAAATTTTTGAATGAAATTTGAAATTGATTGAAAAGTAGCGGTATGAAAAAAAAATTGAATTTTATCCAAATAAAGTTGTGAAATATCAAGGAAAATTCATCATTAATTCAGGAAATGACAGGAAAAGAAGTCAATTGTAGCAGTTTTAACTATAATATTACATCATTGTTTAAAACATATAAATGTAAATAAAATGGTTTCATAAAGTGTATTTACTGTCACCATTCATTTATGTATATTCACATTATATGACGGGAGAAAAATGGCAATTTTCACAGAATAAAGTTGAGATAACAATGGGAAAAAATATTCCTGGAAAATTTTCTCCTAATAAAAATCATATTACTATCATAAAACATATTTGTGAATCAAAATGATGAGAGTTGAAGACGCTGTTAAGTTAAGATTAAAGACAAGTTTCACACCCGATAAAACAAAGATATTCATACTTGGCAAGTCTCCAAACAGTTTTTGGGAACTTTGACATTCACTTGATTAAAAAAAAAAAAATGAAATTTTAAAAAATAACACAGCAGCACACGTTATTTCGCATTCAGTGGTCATTTTCAGCTCGATTTCTTAAGACCTTAAAAAGATACGTGAGCGCCTGCAGGAGGGAGCCGCGTGCTCACGTCTCGGTCGGCGATTTCTCCTAATGACGCCAGCGCCCGTTCGGTTTCGGAGTCAATAACGAGGCCGACCCAGCTTTGATCAGCGACGACGTTCCTCGGCGAGAGACGCGGTGCGAATCCCGCCTCTCCCGCTGCCCCCGATAAGCGCGTCGGGAAAATCAACAACTGATATTGGCCCGGCTAACGGTGGGAATGCGGGAGTCTCGGTCGACTAATCCAAACGATGATGAAATATTGGCGGAGACGAGTGGGCGTGTAACTCCAGTCGATCCTGGAGAAGTTTGCGCTCGCTAAAACTTTACACAGGCCATCATTAATAAATGCAAATGGGGAAAAAAAAATATTTGACAGTTAAATGCGAGCGCAATATACGACTGTACCTAATGTTTTGCCTTCTTCATCTCTGCGGTTTACGGTGCGTTTCCAAGGAAACCAGTGTGAATCCAACAGTGGCCAGATGCTGCGAAGTTCGGACGTCACGGCTGCATTTCCAAATCTTTATCAAATTCATTTTCCCCATTGAAATGAATTGAAATGCCGTTAATCCGTTCCAGCCCCCTCAAAAAACACAATTTTTTGTCTTTTGAATTGAGAAATAGCACTGCATTGGTTAAAACAGGGGGTCTCAAACTGATATTTTGTGGCCCCCACCTTAATATGAAAGTATAATGGTCTTGCAAGCCTCGAGTTTTATATGGATGGCACTTTACGGTGTTGTGTGCCCATAGGTGCGATTGTGAGTGTGACAGTATGTCTCTATGTGCCCTCCGATTGGCTTGCAACCAGTTTACGGTGTGCCCCGCCTCCTGCCCGTTGACAGCTGAGATAGGCTCTAGCACTCCCCGCGACCCTCGTGAGGATGAGCGGCAAAGAAAATGGATGGAAGTTATAGCAGCCTTGCCAAGGAGTTTTTTATTTTTATTTAGAAATTTTGCACACAAGTTGGAAACACCAGCGTCCTTCTTCATCTTATTTTGTGTTAAAAAAAAAAAAAAAGATGTTTGAGAAGATAGGATTACTTTTAAGTTTTAATTGAAATTCCACATAAATCCATGTGCCTCAGCCAGACTCCGCCTCCCGCGGCCCCAAGGTAAATTGAATTTGAGACCCCTGCTTTAGAGGCAAAATAAAGAGAATGTAAAGAACAAGGTAAATATGGGGTAAATAAAAAGGAGGGGCTGCGAGTTTTTCTTCAAAATATTAGTTGTTGACTTGGTTTGCCCACTGCCGGACAGCCAGATGCTCAGGGAACCGGGACAGTTGTCCATTCTAAACCCGATCGACACCGCTGCGCCAATTTGGTTTTGCTTCACTTTGACACTGGCTCGTACCTTGAAATTTTTGCTCAGAACCCCAACCAAAATAATACCGTAATTCCCGGCCTTCAGACCGCACCTGGTTATAAGCTTCACCCAGTACATTTGTAAAGGAAATACCATTTGGTACATACGTAGGCCGCAGCTGTGTAAAAGCCGCCAGTGCCCAGACTGTAACCCACGTTGAAACACGGGATGTTTTAAATGGTACACAGAGAGTTTAACGCTGGCGCCGCCGTGCTAATGCTAGCGACGCACTAACGCTAGTGCCGCGCTAACAGGGCCGGTTAAAAAGAAAAAAAAAAAACATACCACTAAAAATCATTGAGACATGGCTGTAACCCGCTAGCGCAGCGCTAACAGGGCCAGACCAGTAAAAGTCATTTCCTCGGCACATATAGAGCTCGTGCACCTACGTCATAAAATCACACGACTTTTGTTTACCTTGGTCAAGCTAAGCATTGCTTAATGCTAAGTCGGTTGGAGATGACACGGAAATATGACTTGCAGCACGACGCCCTGAGTCTTGTCCGATACCGTCAGACATTAAGAAGGTGAAAATAAACGAAGGTTCGTGGAAAAATGACTCTCTGCATAGAGGACCCATATTTAATGCCGAAGTCGAGGTTTTCGCCGATAAGAAATTGGACTATCGACCCGCTTTCGCTCGTCTTGGACAACTGGATCTACACACGGATCTGGCGAATAAGTCGTCGAGATTCACACGGAAAAGTTTGAAAGCGTATAAAAGTCTGGACGCATAAGAATACTTGGTTGCTGGATCGGTTCTCATCAGGAATAAATCCCAAATAGTAACGGTTTTGACGGCTCGTGAACGCCGAAGCCTGTTCGGCGCCACGTCGACCTTTCCCGGAATCCGTCGACCTTTTCAGCTAGCATTCAATGCAAACACCAATATTTCAATAAATCACAAATTAGTCACATTGCTGCATAAACCCGCAGGGTCGAAAGCGTGGGGAAAAACAGTCTCGGCTTGTAGGCCGGAAATTACGGTAATGAAAATCTTTCAACTGATGTATGTAATTTGAAAAATTAATAATTGAGTGGTAAGTCAAGGTATGTACGGCAGCAAACTTCTCTTCACATCTCCACTCTACGTTAGGGGGCAAAACACACACACACGCACGCTGTCGTATCCCATTTGTCTTCTTCTGGATTGCAAAAGTGTAAAGTCATGTTGCATTGAAGAGCGCCGAGCGCCGGGGGATTTGGGCGCACACCGTCAGATTGCAGCCACAAAAGCTGCGAGACAGAGCGGGGACCCTCGGGGGGAGGTGGATGAGGTGCGCCCACGTCCTCCTCCGCCTCTCCCCTCTCCTTTCAAACCTGGACTAGTTCCAAGCCGTCCTCTGCGGGGATCCGGCCCGAGAACGACGCACCGCGCTTTGTCCGACGGCACGCGATTTAACCGGGCCTGCTCCTGCGCGACACGACGGTAAAAAAAAAAAAAAAAAAAAGAGTCCCGTTTCCGCAGTCGACAAATTGCAATAAAACGACGTGCGTGGCGCCACTTGGACCTGCGCCTGCACTGCGTGCCGCGGCTCCTGTCACGATTAATGCTCCAGTTCGCTGGAACTGTTTCAAGTACAGAGAGTCCTCTGTCTACAACGCCGTTCCGTTCCCACGCTGGCCTTGTAACTAGAATTTAGAGGCAAGTGGGAACTAACCTGCCCCAGAACTGGCAAAAACGCTCACTAGGTTATTTACATTTGAGTATGAGCCGATGGCAAGTACCGATTATGCCGATTATGTGATGTTTTGTGGCCGCCTGTGTACACATTAACGGCGGCTGCGCCGAACAGCAAACTGGCATCGATTACATGATAAACAGCTAAAAAATAATACCGTATTTTCCGCATTATAAGGCGCACCTTCAATGAACGGCCTATTTAAAAACTTTTTTTTCCACATATAAGGCGCACCGCACTATAAGGCGCACAGAATAGATGCCACAGTAGAGGCTGGGGTTACGTCATGCTTCCATTAGATGGCGCTGCGCTAAAGGCTCAATAATGATCCATATATAAGGCGCACCGGATTATAAGGCGCACTGTCGGCTTTTTGAGAAAATTAAAGGCTTTTAGGTGCGGCTTATAGTGCGGAAAATACAGTAATCATAATAATGTTGAAACACGGGCGGCACGGGTGCGGCAGCTGTAAAGCGTTAGCCTCACAGTTCTGGGGTCCCGGGTTCAATCCACCTGTGCGGAGTTTGCATGTTCTCTCCGTACCTGCGTGGGTTTTCTCCGGGTGGGCACTCTGGTTTCCTCCCACATCCCAAAAACAAAAGCAAAATTAATTGGACACTCTAAATTGCCCATAGGTGTGATTGTGAGTGCGGCTGTTTGTCTCGATGTGTCCTACGATTGGCTGGCGACCTGTCCAGGGTGTACCCCGCCTCCTCCCTGTTGACAGCTGGGATAGGCTCCAGCACTCCCCGCGACCCCCGTGAGGATAAGCAGCTAAGAAAATGGATGGATGGTGACTAATGTTACATAAACTGATTTAGTGTTCTAGCCATTTTGGGATAACCGGACAAAATGAGTATGGATCGTGTTTGGCTACATTGCTCCTCCCGAAACTCGCCTCGGTATCGATACCCAGTAGCGTTACTTCCGTGTCACCGAATTTTAACAGTCTCTTTGAAGATATGTGATCAGTAATCAACTTTTTAATTTTTTTTAAATGCTCCTTACGCATTCGTATAATGCAGGGGTGTTAAACTCATTTTTGTCGCGGGCCACAACCCTAATCCGTTATGTCTGTGGAATCATAAATATCTCTGACCGCCTGATCATATTTACACGTGGAATTTATGAAGTAGTTTTGGACTCATAAATCAAGGGAATGGGTTTTTCAAGTATTGCTGATAAAAATGCTTGCAATATCTCAATATTGTCATTTGTTTGGGTTGTTTGTCTCCATGTGCCCTGCGATTGGCTGGCAACCTGCCCGTTGACAGCTGGGATAGGCTCCAGCGCTCCCCGTGACCTTCGTGAGGATAAGCGACTAAGAATATGGATGGATGGAAGTTGAAAGACACGACATGCAACAAAACTAGCCTGCTGTTTCCTTCAATACACTTTCATCTGCACAACATATGAACTGCAGAGTGGTTTAAAAAAGTGGGTTTCCATCTGCAAAATGAAAGGTGAGGAAAAATCAGCTGGTTCTGATTCTGATTCTGATGAACGCGTGAAAAAGTAAAACCCAAAACACGTGCGGACCACGCAACTCGTGAGGCGGCATGAGGAGTTTGTCATCCATTTTGCAGAGCGTCGAGTCATTTATGCGGCAAATTGTGTTTGGAGCGGAGTGGCGAAGACATTAATAACATAATAAACATTATTATTTTTGGCCCACCCAATACACAACATTTTTTAAAAATACTTTACCCCTCAAATTCAACTCTTGTGTGACTTGGACATGGATAACATTTGCTTCGTTGAAGAGCATTCGTTCTGATAGTTACAGCAATTCGCCAGCGGGGGACGCTGTGTTGCAGCCGCCGGCTAACGCTGCCCAGCTCATTCGCAGAAGAAGCTGCAGTACCGTGAGTACTGTTAGGGGACGCTACTTAAGTGCTGTGAGCTAAACGTGTATTCTGTGCCGTTTACAGGAAAGATACACGGGAATGGGTCGTTGCTGCGTTTGAGATGCATTGCTCTCGAACTTGTACCGCATTTGTAAGTTTTGACGCGTTAATTGAACATGATAAAGCCCGCGTTAAAAATAACTAGCGGAGAACAGGAAAAGAGTGTGCAACTTCCTGTTGCTTCACAATAAGAGCGACAGATCGGCATGAGTGAGTGATTTTTGTCCAATCCGGCTGTATTATTTTCAATGTTTAACTTGTCATAATTGATTTCTGTATGTTCTTGAACACAGGAAATACGATATAACTCACTTATTTGAAATATTGTTTCGAAGAGTTTTGCCCAATATATTTGTTAGCTTACACGCCGCGTGATCCAGATTCGCAGAAGACGCTGTGAAACGTATCGCGTGTGAGAACTGTTAGCGGAAGCTATCCACGTGCTGTGAGCTAAACGTGTTTTCTGTGCTGTTTATAGAAAGAAAAAAAAAACTTTAATATGCTGCATAAAGAATTGGGTGACTCCATTCTTTTAAAGTGTAACATTTGCAGCTGCATGAATGCGTGGTCTTTAAAAAAAAAAAACTTTCAAAGATTATTGATCTCAAGGAAGAGAAACTTCAAGAGCATGTCTGATTTTTGATGTTTTTTTTTTTTTTTTTTTCATTTTAATCTGTAAAATCGACGCCAATGAAGTCCGACTAACAACAAAATGATTTCAGTTATATTCATGTCTTCACAGACGGGAAGAGAGAGACGGAAAAAAAATGCTCATTTCACTTTTAATGTCATTCTTGAGAATGAAAACATCTCTCCCGGCGTCTGATCATAATTTTATTAATGTGGGTGTTTGATGCTGGGTTGCCCGAAGAGGACGAAATGTCGGCGCGTGGATCGCGAAAGGCCTTCGATTTGACTCTCGACAACGAGGATCACGACTTTGTAATCCCCACAATCAGCATGAGAGACGCAGAGCAGTCGCACAGTAGGTCATCGATGATTCATTGAGAAATGTTTGTTCTGATGACTTCATCCGTTATTAGTTTTCATCAGCCGCATGAAGTACTTTTTGTGCACTTTGGTACAAATATGGACGTCAAGGAGGACAGCCTCAAGGTTTCAGCGTTCTTCACGCGATCTGACGACGGAAAAGGAAATGAAGAACCCCCGCGAGGAGTCAAAATCCACAATTCAAATGCCGACCCGGGCGCCAAAATTCATAATTAGTCAATATGTATGCGTAGTGGGGCGAACAAAGGCAGCGGACTGACAAGTGATCATAAAAGCTCTTTTTTTTTCTGAGTGGATGAAAAAAAAAAAGCAGTCAAATATGTGATTTGCCCGTCGAAACTGGTTAGCTTGAAGCGGGCGGAAACTGAACTGGTAATCATCCCGGAGAGCGGATGTGTCAGGGAATACCGAATATGTATTTGTGTAAACTGACACGTTTTGATCAAGTTTGGCAGGACGTCAGAAAAAAAAAAAAAAAAAAGAGAGGGAGAGAGATTGCATCTGTGTGCAGCGTTTGGACAGTAACGGAACGTGTGACTGCGAATACTCACGTACGCAATCGGCTTCGAAATGATTAAACTTTTTCTAGCCTTGCACAGTCACTAAGTAGGAAAAATCCGCAAGCAAATTGACGCCCACAAAAGAGGCAAAAGACTTTTTTGATATTACACAGCTATTGCTCGACTAAATGAAGTTCCTCCCTTCAGTTCAACTTAGCTGGCTAGTGCCAGGAGGCCACCAGAAGGCGCCAAAGCAAGTCTGTTATTGCTTTAGCCTGAGCACAAAAACAGAGTATTGGATAGCTGAGTTTTTCATTGAGTCCCCTCAAAATTATGTAAACAGCAGAATTTGCAAATTGGTGTTTCGCTATAGATTAAAAACCCATAAAAAATGATGGGTTAAAAAGACGTGATAAAGCTGCCATCCAAAATATGAATTCCAACATAGCGACGGGACGCTGTCGCTCCAAAATTTTAGCCGTATAGTATTACTGGCCAAGTTATTTTTGACATACATAACCGTCCATTTTCTTTGCCGCTTATCCTCACGAGGGTTGTATGGAGTGCTGGAGCCTATCCCAGCTGTCAACGGGCAGGAGGCGGGGTACACCCTGAACTGGTTGCCAGTCAATCTCAGGGCACATGAAGACTAAGAGTCGCACTCACAACCATATTTAGGGGCAATTTAGAGTGTCCAATTAATGTAGCAACGTTTTTGGGATGTGGGAGGAAACCGGAGTGCCCGGAGAAAACCCACGTAGGCACGGGGAAAACATGCAAACTCCGGACAGGCGGGGCTGGGATTGAACCCGGGTCCTCAGAACTGCGAGGCCAACGTTTTACCTGCTGATCTATCAACCCGCCACAATAATATTAAATATCCTTTTTTTTTTTTTTTTTTTTTTTTAACGAATAAAACCTTTGTCCATTTTTGAATGAACACAGGTCTACGCGTTTGCTTTTACTTTTGGTCATGACAATGAGGGTTTTTTCTTTTCATGTGGTACTTGAATACATTTCAGAATGTCTCCTGGTTTTCACTTCCGCTATATCTCAGGTGTCAAACTCAAGGCTCAGGGGCCAGACTTGGACCTCCACAAGAATTCACATGGCCTGCGAAAGTGACTTCTGGGATTTTTGCTAAAACCTGTGCCCAAATTTCTAATTGTCACATCCAGCATATAACTTTGACATACTGCAAGCATTATTTTGCAATCAACTACTAGAACAATGTCCATCCATCCATTTTCTTCGCCGCTTATCCCCACGTTAGTCGCTGGACTGTTGGAGCCTATCCCAGCTGTAGGCGGGGTACTCCCTGAACTGGTCGCCAGCCAATCGCAGGCCACATGGAGACAAACAGTCGCACTCACAGTCACACCTCGGGACAATTGAGAGTCTCCAATTGATGCATGTTTTTGGAATGTGGGAGGAAACCGGAATGCCCGGAGAAAACCCACGCAGGCACGGGGAGAACTTGCAAAGTACACACAGGCCGGTCCGGGATTGAACCCGGGACCTCAGAACTGTGAGGCCAACGCTTTACCTAGCTCATCCACCGTGCCGCCAACAAACCAAAAAAAAAAAAAAAAAAAAAACGGTTTATCCCAAAAACATGCAACATTAACTGGACACTCTAAATTGCCCGTAGGTGTGATTGTGAGCGCGTCTGTTTGTCTCTGTGTGCCCCGCGATTGGCTGGCAACCAGTTCAGGGTGTACCCCGCCTCCTGCCCGTTGACAACTGGGATCGGCTTCAGCACTCCTCGAGACCCTTGTGAGGATAAGCGGCTAAAAAAAATGGATGGATGGCTAGTTTGCTCAAAATGTTCTCAAGTCACAGCAAGCCACGATGCTACTGGACTTTTCTTGCTAGGTGTTTTTCTTTTTTTCCCCGCAACAGTTCAAAAATATGCTCCTGGTCTCACAATAAATAATTTAGTTTGATCCCAATACCAATTCAAGTGTTACCTGCACTAACATGATTTCACACCCCCCGAACATAAACGAACATTCCCAAGCCCACGTTTCTTACTTTTGGAAGGCACACGCAAGTTGGACATGACAACCAGCAGCGAGTCGGCCTGCACCCCCAGGACGTAGCCGGTCACGTTTTCATAGTCCAGCGGCTTCGCCGTGGAGATGACCCCCGTTCTGTTGTTCACGCGGAAATGACCTGGAAGCAAAAAGGAGGGCGGCGCTGTGAGGCCAACTGGAACGGACTAAACAAAACCGGGCAAAAAAAAAAAAAAAGTGCATTAGAGGGCTTCAGGGGGGTGGAGGGGGACTGAGGAGTCAACTTTGCCCTCCCCAGGTTAGATGAACTTTAACCTTCAACTTTGCAATGTTGGCTGACTCACACAACATTGGCCAATCCAATGGTAACAATTAATAATATTTCATATAAGTAGTAATGCGTCCTCCCAGCACAGGAGAAGTGAGGATAAGCGGCTTGGAAAATGGACAGGGGTTCAAAATTATAAGGGATCTTTCTGGTAAATTTTTCTTTCACATGAAAGAAATTGGATATTAAGAATCATAACACTCATTAATTAGCAAGTATCATTTTCCAAACAGTTTGAGTCACAAATTCCCTCACCTTTATTTATGTTATTAGTAATACATAATGATCATGGACGAGATATGTCACGAAAAGTACCAACAGTCATATAATAAGGCCCCACAACCCTTGTGAGGATAATCAGCAAAAGAACATGGATGGATGGATGGATAGAAATCATAAGGTAGCTTATCAGATAAATATCCATCACCAATACTTTATTTTCGATAAATCTCTGTAAGATGACATTTTCAAAGGTTCACTTCAACAACATTCCTTGGAAATTACGATGTCAATCCACTTTCTTTGCCGCTTATCCTCACGAGGGTCGCGGGGAGTGCCGGAGCCTATCCCAGCTGTCAACGGGCAGGGGGCGGGGTAGACCCTGAACTGGTCGCCAGCCAATCGCGGGGCACACAGAGACAAACACCCGCACTCACAATCACACCTTGGGGCAATTTAGAGTCTCCAATTGATGTTGCATGTTTTTGGGATGTGGGAGGAAACCGGAGTGCCTGGAGAAAACCCACGCAGGCACGAGGAGAACATCTAAACTCCACACAGGCAGGTACGGGATTGAATTTTGAGGCCAAACATTTACCAGCTGATCCACCGTGCCGCCTATCATTTAATCTTCCAAAAACATCTGTTATTAAACATTTTTGATGTACCATTATTATCAAGGTTAAAATAGCCGGCGACCAGTTCAGGGTGTACCCCACCTCCTGCCTGTTGCCAGCAGGGACAGCCTCCAGCACTCCTGCGACCCGCGTGAGGATAAGCAGCTAAGAAAATGGATGGATGTGCAATTGTTTTAATAGATTTTTTTTTTTTTTTTTTTGCTGTGTAATGTTTGAACAGGAATGTGATAGTTGCTCAAAATAATATTCAATATACATCTTTGGCAGTAGGAGATAGCCCACAAAAGTATATTAATAAGTACTTCGTATACATGCTGTACAAGTAAGAGCCTATTGTGTTCGTTTTGCATAGTTACACTCACGTGAAACAAACACATTAAAAAAAAAAGAAAATATTCGCACCTGCCGAGTTGCGGGCTCTCTCGGGGACTAATTATGCTCCGCAGATTTTGTCAACAAGTGCGAGAAGCAAACGAGCTCGGCTCCGAAAAGACGTCGCCGATGTCTTTCCCACTTCAGGACAGGCAGAGGACGAGCCGTGCCGCGTCCGCAACTTGCCGGTGCGTTAAGCGCCGAGAGGAAGTCCCGACCATCTGCTTACTTGGCAGCGCCGCTGAGGCTGCGGCGTGACTGCACTTTTACAACTAATACAGAGTCGACACAATTTGAAATGTCCCTCGGGTGTTCCTGTAGGCTTTCTGTGTCGCTGGACTCCAGTTTGACGCTCGAACTCTTTAGTGGGCTTGACTGCCGTGTGTCAATAATTACATGTTCAAATTGTTGCTTTGAAATATTTAAGTCATTTTTTTTAGTATATTTTCATGGGATCATAACTTCATTTTTAATCCCTCATCTATATTTTCTATGGACATACAATGTTACTGTGCTACAGACTTTTGAACACAGGTTTTAGGAATAAAATATCATAAAATATATTTGATGAACCCAAGATATCATTTACAAATTTCTCGGAAATAACGAGCATACAAATATTTTTTGACACGTGGCCAATAAAATATGCAAAACTCCCAAAATTGTCAGCTGCCTTCTTCTGAAAATGTCATTATGAATTTCCCCAGATTGTCACCTTGCAGCCATTTGATACAATACAGTTTCCGTCAACCGTGACTTGGAAGGTAGGCTGCCTGAAGATCAGCCACTTTCAAGCAACGTCTGTACAACAGAAGCATTAGAACCTGTAGAGCTCGTGCACGTGACGTCACCGTTTTCACGGCGCCATATTGCAGGTCAAAAAGAGCTGCTCGATAGTGTGGGACACATTTAACCAAAGGAGAATATTTACAATACCCGAGAGCTGTTGCGCTGTTGGTTGTCACAACAGACGAGACAGATATTCAAAGAGATCGTTCTATGGAATACCAGCTGAAAAGACCAGAAAAGAAACATGATGGATGGTTCCCAACCAAAATACACACGCCTGTGTAGCGATAATTTCATTTCAGGTAGGAATTATTCTTCTCAATCTCAAATTCCCAAGAAGTATTTATAATGCCAAATTGACTTATTTGAGAACGAAGCGTATTTAGCAAAAAAAAAAAAACTGTCTGTCACAGAGAGGTTTACGGAGGTTAACGTGTGGCCGCAATACGCTTCCGTGTACGGAGGAGATGACTCCCTGTGCTAATTTTTTTTTTCCAGTTATAGTTAATGAATGTGATCTTGTGTAAGACCAGGGGTTATTTATTCAAATTTTGCCATATGTATTTAATACTAGCTGAAAAGATCGAGGGATTCCGGCAAAGGTCGAGGTGTCGCCGAACACGCTTCCGCGTTCACGAGTCGTCATATATATTCCTGTTGAGAACAGATCCAGAAAGAAAGTATTCGTACGCGTCCAGACTTTTATGCGCTTTCAAACTTTTCCGTGTAAATCTCGACGATTTACTCACCAGATCCGTGTAGATCCAGTTGTCCGAGACAAGTGGAAGAGAATTCCAACAGTTCAATTTCTTATCGGGGAAAACATCGACTTCGGCATTAAATATGGGTTTTTATGCCAAGTGTCTCTCTTTTTTTCACGTACCGTCGTTTATTATCACCTTATAAATGTTTAATGGTATCGGAAAAAACTCTTGGGCGTCGTGCTCCAAGACATATTTCCGTCTCGTCTCCAACCGACTTAGCACTGAACAATGCTTAGCTTGACCGGCAATATGGCGAGGTAAACCAAAGTCATGTGATTTTAATGACGTAGGCGGACGAACTCTATTGGTAAGCTGAGCTGCATTGCGTTTTGTCAGCCGCACAGATGAGCCTGCGCGAGTCCAGCAAAGCCGTCGACGTGGACGCGTCCGCCGCATGCGCCACATAACCGGATCCTCCCGTTGCGTGGCAAGTAAATGCAATGGAAATAATAAAAATGCAAAGGATGTTTTTGTGAAAGCGCACTTTTTTTCATAACTATTTTATATAGCCTTTTCCCAACAACTTGTATGCCAGAGGGACAATGAACAAAATAGTTTTATAACTGCAAATCCGATAAAAAAAAAAAAAAAAACTATTCCACGCGTTTGCTGTTCTGCTGATATCAGGATATACGAGGCAGAAGTTAAATTTCAGATCCTGCCGGCGTGCACCGAAACACAAATCAATAAACGGCTTACGAACATATATTTCTTCAAATCTTTCCCGCGGTGAATACCTGCGTCGGGGCCAGGCAGGCACCGAGGTATTTGAAATCAAAATGTTTACGCGTCTCGTGTTGCGGGCTGTTTGTAAGCAGAATACGGCAAAAGGTGGCGCCAATCGAAACATACCCAAATCGTTTCCGGCCACGATGGAGTAGTAGATGGTCTGGTTGACGGCGGCGGCTCGAATGGTCCCCAACGCCGTCCCCACCGGCGCCAGCTCGCTGACGGGAGGGAACCTGCGGGGACACGCGAAGGCCAAGATTGAATTATGTTGAAAACTTTACGGATCGATGATGCTCCTTGCAACACCAGGGGAAAAAAAAAAAAAAAAAACAGCATTAGTGCGTTTAAAAAAAAAAAAAAAATTGCACTTCAATGCGCTTCCGACTTGATTCATGGAGAAGACGTTTCAAAAGGCATCACTGATTACCCTGAGCGCTAGCATCACTTACGTAATTTAATCTTTCTTTGGATATATCAGACACATTTCCAGAGTATGTAAACAGGATGCAATATGTATTAAAAAAAGTTTGATAAAATACATTCAATTGTTCATCGCAGAAAATATTTGCCGCATCAGACTTAACCAAACTACCAAATGTGTGCATTTTTTTTCACATTCTTTTTTTCCATTCATTTTTTTACATGCCAATTATCCAACAATGTTATTGCTCGATCCTAAATATTTTTTCCTATTTCACAGTTTTTTAAACTAGGATTTTATTCTGTGCAGTTATATGTTAATATTTTTTAAATGCATTGACCAAACACGTCGTATTAGAATTTATTCTTTTTATACTTCATATTTTGAACAATATTTTTGAATGCCTGTGATTGAGCAGTGCTAGTATACTTTATCAAAAAAAATGTCATGAAATTATACTTTGCAGTAGTGTTATGTTTTCTGTTTAATTGAATTTTTACATAAAATGTATATATTATATTCAAATATTATTTTGTATTGTATTATTCATATATTTCTTGCTTAGCTACAATTGAACATTGCTCGAAATATTAATATAACTTCATCATTTTCATTATAATGTTAAGGCTTCTGTGTTGTAATGTTTTTTGTTTCATTAGAGCTCATAATCCTCATTATTATCATCATAATAATGAATCGTTGGAATATTTCATATTCTTACACATTTAAGTTTTTGCATGGCTATGACTGAACAGTTTAAAATGTTTTTTTTCTCATTCACGTTTAAAAAAAAATCACATTTGACTATGATTTTATGCATTCTGTTAATTCCATGAATTTCCTATAGGTGTTCATTATATAACATTTGAGTAATTTTTTTTCAATTTTTTTTTTGTTAATGTAAAACTGCGTTTTGAGTGAAATGTGCATTAAATTCCATACATTCTGACATTTCCCTTTATGAAAATAGAATAACATTCACAGTTCCATGCAGAGCGTTCCTTTTCGCAGCGATACATAAATCAGCATTTTCCTTCAAAGCCCAAGACTCACTTTGGGGAAAACATAAATTATTGTGCAATTTACTATTGCGACAAAAGCACTCGGAGTTTGCCAGCGGAGGTTGGCTGTCCTCTCCAAGGAGATGCGCCCGGGAAAAGAAAAACATTAGCATGGAGCAGATGCAGCGATAACGGGGCGGGTCAGGTGGGACGTTTAGGAGGAGGAAGATTTGGAAGATGGTATGGAAAAATATCCCCCGGCCAGAGCGCCTCGCAGAGCAGCACGAATAACGCTAATTACACCTTTTTCAACATTTATCAGCGCTAAATTCCCAAGTGATCGGTTCAGCGTGAGGGAAATCTAAAATTGGATTCCGCGGGAATCACGCTGATGGCGAGCGTACGGCTCGGAGTGGGCGCAGCCTTCGCTTTATCGTCCCGCGGCTGCGCAAAGCGCTTCCTCCTGTTTGCGTCGCTGCGAACATCCCGATGACAGTAGAATTAAAAACTAGACTGCGCACTCTGCATCCGACGTTGTTTCCGCCGAGGTCAACAAGCCTCTGACTTCCGGTCAGGGCAAAAAGCACGGTAACCGGTACACACATTATTGTGGAAAACGATGCGCTAAATTTATATATTTGGGATGTTTTGGATCCCTAGAGACATGAATATAATCTAAACATTTGCAACTTGCCCAGGAAGATTTAAAAGATACATTGACACATACATGTAACATTCATAATATATTTTCCACATTCATAATTATAATAATTAATGATGAAGGTTAAACTGAAACACACTTACCGGTGAAAAGTTACATCTTTGCGACCGACTGCACGGTTTTGACAGCAAACAGCGCAACAAGAATGAACCATATCGACACCAAAAAAGCTAAACCTAACATATTCCGATATTACGTTTCACAACGTGCAATTGTAAGGATGTCAAAGGATGTCAATTTTCATGTGAAATAGTAGCCAAAGCAATGTTTTGCCCTGACCGGAAGTTGAAGCCGAATGACCACGTGAAAGGGATCTGTGCGCAGTCTAGTTTTTATTCTATGCCATTGGAACATCCCATGCTTTTAAATGAAGTGGACCACTAAAACATTTTCATGATTTTAAGACAAAAAAAAATGATGGAAGACAGAATTGTTTAAAAAAAAAAAAAAAGTAATATATATAATCTTACCCGTCAACTCGTACGATTTAGCCGTAGTTCATACGCATTTTGTGGTGAATCTTACGTATACGGGCATATATCACAAATCATACGTATTCTCAAAATTTCCATTTGCTTTTACCCAGAACAGCGCGAGTCGAGTCTATTGTCGGGAAAACCCAAAGCTGGGGAATGCCAAACGTGGCCTGCATCAGGAATTGATGTTTAGCGCAGCGGTAAATGTTGATTTAGATTCGCAAAATACTTTCGTTTCATCTCTGCTACCTGTCACAATCGATCAAATCGTTAACGATACGCCATTGGTGACGCTTACCTATCGAGATAGGAGCTATACGAGGATATTATTTGACTGCAACAAAAAGTGAGTGTCATTTTTTTATCTTGACTTTGATCATTTGTGGCTCAAATGAATTTGACTTAGCTTGTAGCTAATGTAGCGTGCATGCTCGCTAGTTAGCCGCCTGGGCCTCATTACAAATACATGGGATTATTGTACCAGACATTGTAGCTCTCTTGCTAGCATTCTAGCTTATGGTCGTGTTTTTATAACAGCTGACGATAATTTAATTGAACGCTGTGTTTTCACCACAAGGGTGTCAAGATAGACGTTCCATTTACTAAGATTGAGAACGGCTTCGTAGGAACAATAGCGCATGTCAGTGAGTTGGCTCGTGCGTCGCTAAAGGGGTTGGCTACGCAGACGGAACGAGAGGACCGTACCAAATATGTATTCCTGCTTCTAATCGGTCGATGCGTCACGTCCACGCTCGACTCCGACAGACTCCCGTGCCGTCTCGCCGCTGTCGAGGCCGCGTTATTAAAGCCACTCCCATCGCCGTCGGAGAGCGCGGCGCGGCTTCCTGTCCCCCAACCCCCCACCCCCAGACGCCGACCCAAGTGGTAATTATTCAACGGTACGCCGAGCGGGAAAGGGAAGTCATTTATATTACCCAAACAGCATATTATTCACATCCCAATAGCGGCGCTATATATTACGCTAGCACATCAATGTCAGTCGTTTTGGCAGCGTGCGGCGATCCAAACAGTCCGCAGTACGATTCTTCCGGGCCTCTCATATTCACTGCAGTGTCCTTGTGGGCTTGTTGTTTGTCTCTATAAGGACTGCGGGATGGATAGATTGTTTTCCAACTTTGTGATGACTTTCTTCACCTTTTTTTTACCTTTTTTTTGTTGTGAAAACTTTGCACCAGGTAAACACATTGCAGCTGTTCCACCTGCCAACTGTCTAAAAGATTACGTTTTGTACTTGAGTGAGCGCTGAAGCGACGTCATTTATTTCCCTCGCTTAACACCCGTGTGTCTTTTTCCTATGCACTGTACTGCTTTTCGCTGGGAAATTGGTTTCCTGTGAAGCCTTGCAAAACTGCCTAAGCTGTAAAACACCAATCAGTCCCGAAGGCAAACTCAAGATGACTCGCTTTTTTTAATTTTTTTTTTTTTTTATCGTATTCATTCAGCGTAATGTGTTGGGTAAGTATGGAAGCACGTGGGAACAAGACATATGATGTCGTCCACCCACCTGCCGACATAATTTAAAGGAGATTCCAGGTGTCTTGCCTTTGAAATTATTTGATCAAAAATCCTCGAAAGATAAAGAATAAAAGCACACTCGCCATCCCACTTGTCAGAATCTGGTTTAAATGGTGCCATTTCGAGTAAGGCTTTAAAACACATTGGCTGCCATTGACGGCTCCTGAAGTCAAATGTCCATGTTGGCTGGAAGTAAAAGAAATCGACACGTTTTTTTGGGGGGGTTGTTTTGAATTTGCCCGGAGACTGATATTTGCGGCACCCCGCACGCTGCCCCCGAGCTGGGTTGGGTTCGGCCACAGCCGTAATGGAGGCTGCGAGACTCCCTTCGGAGCGGCAGATGTTCACTCCTCCGCATCCGGACTGCAAACGAACGCCGCTTGTGTGAAGCCACCACCGGCTCATTAGACCATATACACCCCCCGCCTACAACTCTGTGCCACTACAGATTCCGACCCAACATCATCAACTGAACATTTGCATTGGTACTGTTTATCTGCTAACATGGTTAGCTAATGTTTAGCATTCCAGCTCCGCTTATCTAGTTACCTACTGTGTCTAAAGCAGGCCTGAGCAACCTTTTAGAGGCTGAGGGCTACTTCGTGATCACCGATCGTACGAAGGGCTACGTGACCTGTTTGTGGCAAATTTCAGACTCAGTTCATTCCACGTATGTAAAATATTTTCGTTTTAATTTATTGTAGTAAATGACATTACAGGTATTTTAAAATTGGAATTCACGTAAGCAAGTCAGATTCAGAATTTAAAGCACGAATAATAGCAACAATTTGTGGCCTGTGGTATTTTTAGAACATACCTCGCGGGCGCCTTATGTGGTCCTCGCGGGCTACCATTCGCCCGCGGGCACCGCGTTGGTCACCCGTGGTCTAAGGTATCTATTCAAACAGCTCTCTCTACTATTACTACTACTACTACTACTTCTGTGTAGCCGATTTCCAATTGCCGATCTAGCAGCCCAGTTGGCCATTGATGGATGGATAAAACCCAGTGTAGGACATTTATTGAGTAAATTTGCCCCGCTGTTGCACACCAGCGGGGCGGCGCAGCGGGGCGCCCTCACAGACGCGTTGTCACAAATTGGCAGAAAACAAAAGCGTACTTGCTCGCCGACTTTCACACTTGACGGGCGGACGGCCTCTCCAGAGACCCGACTATTTGGAAACAAGCAATTGAAAAGTCATTTTTTTTCCCCCACGATACGGCCCCTTTAAAACTTCTCGACGATAACGCGGGTTTTAAACAGCGGCCCCGAAAGGCACACCGACGATGAGAACGACGAGTCGCAAATCAGTCAGAGAAGCACAACAAGGTGTCAGAGCGAGACGACGCGATAGGCTGGAATCAGGACTCGAGGCACACGCGCGCACCGGGCCGCCGCGGCCGCCGTCTCTCTATTTATGGCAGCTGTAATTTGTGAGCGGTGAGCGGCAACAATCGTATCAGCTGCTTTTGATTACACACCTCTGCCGCTGAAAAGTCGCGCCGCGCCATTAGCTGACTCACAGACATCTCGGTGGGGAAAAAAAAAAAACAAAACACCTTTTTAAAGCTGTAGTTATGCATTAGCATTTATTGCTTTTTATTAAGCCGCAAATGAATGCGCTTTAAGGTTAAGAACCCACTCTATGTTCAGTAAAAGAATACAGCACGGGAAAGAAAACTTTGGTCGACTCGGCTTTTACAGCAACTCTGCGTGAAATTTTTAAGTCAGTAGGGAACAAGTTCACTTTTGCCGCTTTTCCAAGGGGGTCCACATCAATGCGTTTGAGTGAATTCCTAAGATCAGAGGCCACTTCCTCCCGAGAACACGCATCTCGGTGGCATGATGTCTAAATGGGAACAGCGTGATGCTTTTGAAAATCAGCAATTCTAATTGCGACTGGAAATGTACTGGTCTATTCGCGGGTTGATCACCCGTTGGGAATTTTCCCCATTCGCCTCCTCATTAGAGATCAGCAAAATTTTGCTACATCTACTGTCAAACTAAACAGTTGGACATGTGCAAAAAAAAGTTGCAAGTTAAATAGACTTCAACTCGAAAGGTTTTTGAGTATTTTGGGTTCATCGTGTAAAATCCTAAACTTTTTGTGAGTAGCCTGAATCTGGTTTCTCTACTAACAGTAGAGAGATTCCGGAAACCAAAAAGCTGTTATTTCTTCCCATATTACATCTGTAATATTTATTATATTGTTTTCTGGCCAACAAGTTTCTGACTGTTAGGACAGGGCGGCATGGACTATAATTCATATCACAACATAAATTGAATCTTGTTCACGGTAATGGTGTATACATATATTGCGATATACAATTAATTGTAAAAATTATAAATGTTTCTGAATGGGTTACGTAGTTTCTCAGTGAAGCCAAATTGATTAAAAATGTCATTTTGAGAACATTTATTATGCATCTCTCCAAGCTCAAAATTAAAGAGCAAACATTTCTGATATTAGCAATAAATATTGATTGTACTAAGGCAGGGAAGTCAAAATAATTTTTGTCTCAAATCTCATTATAGTTATGATTTCCCTCAGAGAGCTGTTAGAACAGTGAAACCATGTAAATGTTTAATCACCAAATCATAGTATTACATACATTTATACATATTATGACACAACAAGGATAGCTGAAGGATAACTAGTTTTGAAATCAAAAGACAAGGATAAAAGTTTCTTTACGTATTTTTCAAGTTACTGTAGAAAAAGGGTTTGAGTAAATGCAATAAAGATACATTATTGTTTATTACTACGACAATTTGGGTACAGATTTTGACAAAAATCCCAGAAGTTAGCGAACGTGATTTGCTTTCACCGGGGCACCGAAAATGATGTTTCGGGCCGCATCTGGCCCCCGGGCCTTGAGTTTGACACCTATGTACCAAGACTTACACTATTGTGAGATCCACAACCATTAGGGCCTCTTTATACTCACGCATGCGGCACCTGCTGTGACGTCACTGGCTAGTTTAATTTATACTCAAACGCTATTCACGCATAGATTTGACAATCTGCTGCAGTTCCTCTCCAAGCCAGAGGTGTCACTACAGCTGGTATTGGTTGGGACAACATAGCAAAGAGTTTCTCCCGGCACAATTTTGGTCATTTCCGGTGGCCATCTTTCCTTTCCTTTCCGCAACAAGGTACAAAACAAGAACAATGCGACCGACGGAAGAGTGTCTGCTTGGACAAATGGACCTACGTGCACGTTTAATTATGATAGAAATTCAATCATGAAGGCAGTGACGGAGGTGGTATGTGCAGCAGGGAGGAACGATGAATAAGTCATAACAGCATGTGACTAAAACGGACCAATCGCGACAGATGATCGCCACGTCTTTCTCCGTGCAGCAACTTTTTTTGACATGTGTGCGGCAATGCAAAGTCACGTGATGCAATGCGCACGTACTGTAAAGAGGCCTTTAAGGCAATGGACATTTCCGACTGGCGATCTTAAGCTCCGCCCCCTTTTCTACAGTTACCATGCCCCACAAGCTTCCAAAATGACGACTGAACATAACATGTCTGAAGTCGATTCTCTATCGCGTATTCCGGATAATATTCCGGTATGGTTTTTTTTTTTTGCCAAATGCGTCAGGCTTGTCCAACAGAGTTCTACAGAGAGGTCTCAACTATTTCACGCAAGGATATGTACACGGAATTAAGATTTTGGACGGAACGGGACGCAATGTCAGAGTGACAGCGAAATGTTGGCGATCGGTGCAAAAAAGTTTGACGCCTCGCAAACTTCATATTGAAATCCAACAGGATTAAATAGTGGAATCGTACTGCGCGTGTAAAGCAGGGTGAGTATTTTTTACTTGGGAAGATCACGAGTAATGTCATTGTGGTGTTTAGAAGTGAGTGGTTGTATTTACATATTGAACGTACAGTCCGTATCACGTATTGATTGGCTATTATTGCTCCATTTATAAATTGAGTCCAAATTTCTACCGTAGAGCAAATTTATACCGTGTACTGCACACAGCCTTACATGGCCGAGAAACACGGTAGGAACATTTTACTGCCTTCATCCTGCATATCATTTATTGGAAATGACTACATAACACGCATCTGCGGTCACATTATGCAGGAAGTTGAAGCCCTCCCTCCCCGACGAAAAAGCGCGGCGGATCAGTGACAATTAAATCGTTGCTAGTGGCCGCTTCCTGATTGATTGCGCTGAAAAATAACCACACCGTTGGCGGATCCGAGACGAGCGTGAGCCCCGCTCTAATGTCACGCGACGAGTTTCTTTCAGATGCGCACATATTATGCCAGGTTGAAGACTTCCTGTTGTTTTTTTTTTTTTTTTTTTTTTTGCCTAGAAGAATGGAGCTTTAACAAAATCCAAGATTGGACAAGCAGCCACTGTACTGGCTTGAAATTGCTTGGCTTGGTGAGCGAATTGTGACCGTGTTCCTAGAATCCCTCTCCAGGAGGAGTTATCAGGATAGCGGCGACACAATATAATCTTCTGTGCAAGGGGCGCTTACACTTTTTTCCGCCCCTATTTCCTCTTTTTTGACACAAAACGAGAAGCTGTGTATATAGCGGGCATATCGCAGGGCCCCCGCCCGTGTCTTCTACCGACGCCGCATGCAGCGGGCAGAGCGAGCTGTTATCACGGCCTGACAAAATTGTTCTTTTGGAGAGGCTCTAAGCTGCAAAGAAATACCAAGAGACGGACCCAGGGGTAGAGATTAATATAAAGATGTTCCATATATGACAAGCTGGATGAGAAAAGCATTGCTTTTTTTCTGGACAGATTGAACCACTGCTACAAAAAATGAAAGAGAGTTAATCTGCCCTCAAATAAATACAGATAGTTTTCTACCAAGAAAACAGTGACACATCAACCACAACCAATATATATATATATATCCATCCATCCATTTTCTTTTGCCGCTTATCCTCACGAGGGTCGCGGGGAGTGTTGAAGTCTATCCCAGCTGTCAGCGGGCAGGAGGCAGGGTACACCCTGAACTGGTCGCCAGCCAATCGCAGGGCACATTGAGACAAACACCCGCACTCACAATCACACCTAGGGGCAATTTAGAATGTCCAATTAATGTTGCATGTTTTTGGGATGCGGGAGGAAACTGAAGTGGCCGGAGAAAACCCTCGCAGGCACAGGGGAGAACAATCAAAATCCACACAGGCGGGGTCGGGATCGAACCCGGCTCCTCAGAACTGTGAGGCAAATGCTTTAGCCGCTGATACACCGTGCCGCCATATATATATATATTTTTTTTTTTTTTTTTAAAGAAAAAAAAAGGCCTCAACATAGAATTTGTTGTCACGCCACACATTATGTTATGTTTGTTATATTGAATTTGTTGCTAGGCAGATTTCACAAGGCATATATATATAATATATATATATATATATACACCCACAGTATATATGCACATATATATATATATATATATATACACACAATAATATATACAAAATACATTTACACACGCGCACATTTTTCTATGGAATATAATGGAATAAGATGTCATTACCAATCGGCAGACAGTCATGATAAAAATATTAGTTAATTTAATTTGTCTCAATTTTTTTTGTTGTTGTTTCAGGAATTAAATTGGGATAAAATGACAGTAAAATTCCTAATTTTGCTAGAACAAAGTGGGAAGTTTATGGGAAAAATAAAGTCGTAATTTTAAAAGGTTAAAATCATATTATGATTGAGAAGCTACTTGCTACTCAATGAACTTGAAAAAAAAAAGACATGAATAAAGCTGCAATAGTAATTTTTTAAAAATTCTGGTCTTAATAGACGTAATAAAATTGCAAAATTTGTAGAAAGAAAAGATGGAATTTCACAAGCCTTTTTCAAGCACACTTTTGTAAAACTTCTAATTTCACTTTTAAAAGCTGAAATATTACAAAGGGAACACGTTCAATTTGAAGTGGATGAAATCACGTTTGTCGCTTTGCAAATTGATTCATGCACTTTCAATTAAAAAAATAAAAGATGGTGCAAATAGTACGGCAGTAACATTTTAGAAGAGAAGAACTTGAACTTGGGAAGAACTTCATCGAAGAAAAATGTTGAGAATTTATGAAAATACAATTGTAATACAGCCACTGAAAAATTTGTCATTTCAATGATAACATAATAAAAATGAGAATTTTATTGATTTATTTTAAATTATAAGGCAAGGCTATTGATAGAAGCAAGGTCTGTCCTACTATATTTGTTTTGAACTCAAATAATTTCTTGGGTTGTTGCACAACAGCACCACCTGTTGGATCTGGTGGGGCACTTTTCAACATGCCCCTGCAACTAAACATGAGGCACGGCTGCAACTCCAAAGGCAGACTTAGCAAAGCAATCCGCCAAAAGTCACTTTTCATTCCTTTCATATGCTAATGATCGGAGGGAAAAAAATTTCTCCTATTCACTGTGGAGTGGGAGAGCTAAAACGTGTTTTCTGGCAGCGTCCTAGAATCCCGGTGTCAACATGAGAGGGCGAACGACACGCCACGAGAAACGCGCGCGGCGCACCGGTGTCAGCCGACGCGCCCGCCTCGGGCCCGACAGGCGGCGTGACGCACAAGAGAGCAGGCAGAGGCGTACAAAAGCTCGCCGTGTGCCGCGGGGGCCCCGGGTCGGGTGGGGGCTTTTCACCGTGTCAAGGCTCTCCGCTCCACTTTGAACGTGTACGTATGGCCTCGTTAAATGGGATGCGGCGCGTCGGAGTGATTAAAGGAGCGGGCGATTCCAACGACTGTGTTAAAAAGGTTCGGTTCTAACGTCGGCCTGGAGCGGTATCGGCACGTTGGCTTGGAGGAAAGTAAACAAGACTCCTGCGATTGAAAGAATTTCAGCTCTTTCAATCAAAACTGACAACAACAAACAAAAAAGTGTCCGCGCCCACTCACCAACGCCTGCGCCGTGTTAAGCTATCGCAATGACGTCATGCCGTATCTCAGTCAAACAGCGGCAACACGGCATTTATTATGATACCAGCGCATCCCATCTTTTGCAATCGTTGGGGCTTTGTCTTGTCAAAACAAACACTGAGAGGGGAGGGGGGGCGCCAAAGAAAAATCTGTCACCGCTACCGGGTACAACCACTACCATGGCGACAAAAACAGGCACAATCACGTTATGAAGCCAGCTAGTGCTACCACTACCGTTTCTACGAACAGATGACGGGCTTATGTGGATTCATGCTCTACAGCTTTGTAAACATAGACAACGGTGAGCAACGGAGGCGACGCACCGGTCGCAATACGCAGTCCGACTGGTCGACGTCAAGGCGGGGGTCGGGGGGTTGTCGTTCAAATGTCACACTACAAAATCGATATACCTAAAACTGAATCGTTGCTTGTGGATGACGTCATACTAAAAAATACTCATACTAAAAAAGCTATCCGTGCCAAATGGAGCGAAATCCATAATTTCGAAGAACTTCATCACTCCAATAAAGCCAAATGTAGCTGAGCACTGCAAAATTTTAATGTTGTGATGGGCCACTTCCTAAAAGTGATTAAAAGACGGCAGAAACAAGCGACACTAGATTCATTCTTTATGAAAAGGGGGCAAGTCAGTTGACCGTTTTGAATTGCTTTTTTCTTGTGAACTTTAATAATGCTTTGTTCCATTAGCATTTATGCATTTTTGTTTCAAAGATTTCGCGAACTCGTGTTGCGAGTTAATATTTTTTTTTTGGGCATTTTTTGTTTGTTTTGCTCCCCCCCACTTATTATTGCTCGTTTAAAGTTATTCTGCACTTTTGTTCATAAAAAAGATCCCAGCCTAGTCTCTACTACTAAAACATTATACGTTTTAAGCAAAAAATAAAAATATTTCTTAAATTATTTTACTATATAATGTATTTAAACTATACATGTACTACAACTATGCAGTTTATTATCAGGAAAAGATACAAAAATGCTTTAAAAAGCCTTGTTGTTTTAGGCATGGAACGCATTATTTCTTTTCCCATTCATTGTAATGGGAAATATCGATTCGGCTTTTGAACAAATCGCTTCTCGGACCGCCTTCTGGAACGGATTGTGGTCGAGAACCGAGGCTGTACTGTACACGGTCTTGGAGGGGAAAAAAGTAGGTTTTTGGGCATATTAAAGCCCCCGTAAAGGGTATTTAATTGTAAAAAGAATACCAATAAACACTTACTGCCAGCCAATGTATTGTTCAGTGTATTCTATAGACAAACAAAATATGCTTGTACCACAGTGGCATTGCAATAGAAAGACACAGTGGGGCACAGAGGGGTGTGGGTCTGGGGGGGTGGGGGGGCTGCGGCCCGTCACAAAGAACACGCTCATTCACGTTTATGTGCCATGCAAGATTAGAGAGCGTAATGCAACCTCGACAAGAGCGCCAATGCAGCTAACTATGTTACTTAAAAGCTATTAGACGGAACAATAAATCAATAAGAAATCACCTTTGGAGTCGGCCTTCTGAAAGCGTAATTACGAGGAGGTGTGGAGGCAATGAACGCGTACACGGCGGGAGGAACAATAGCGGCGAGATCTCGGAAAACTCGACCTGTGGTTTTTGAAATGTCGATTCCTCGCGAGAAGTTTTGAAAGGATTATTTTTGACCAGTTCATTAGTAAGACGATTCAGAACAATAATAAAAAGGACACCAGTAAAAAGGCCAGGGGGCACTTATAGTACATAACTACTCGTAAAAAAAAAAAAAATCCTGCTAGTCTTCCATAACTGTGATATTTCTGCACACTAGCAGGACTAGAGTACTAGTAAGACAACGACATATTACTAGTGAGGCAAAACTAGACGAAATTTGTGCACCACTAGAACTACAAGTTAAAGCGTATACATATGTTTTACTAGTATGAATAGCAAAGTTTTTTCCACTACTCCATGAAATATTAATACCAAAACTGCAAAACTGTTATGTGGAAGTGTTGTCACAATACCAAAGTTCTGACTTTGATAGTCTAACCTTCCAAAAGTACCTGCAAAAAGTAGGACTTGTTTGAAGGTTTATAGTTACCATAACATCCACGGCAAATTCCATTAGCCCATCTAAAATCTTTTATATCATGATTCCAGCCGTAAAATAACTTTTTTTTTTTTTTTTAAATGAAATATCGTTTGGTGCGGCGGAACAGTCTATCAGCTGGTAAAGCGTTAGCCTCACAGTTCTGAGGACCCGGGTTCAATCCCTGTGTGGAGTTTGCATGTTCTCCCCGTGCCTGCGTGGATTTTTTTTCTCCGGGCACTCCGGTTTCTTCCCACATCCCAAAAAAACACGCAACATTAATTGGACGCTCTAAATTGTCCGTAGGTGTCATTGTGAGTGCGGCCGTTTGTCTCGATGTGCCCTGTGATTGCCTGGCAACCAGTTCAAAGTGTACCCCGCCTTGGATAGACTTCAACACTCCCCGCAACCCTCGTGAGGATAAGGCGCAAGGAAAATGGATGGATGGATAAAAATGGTATGACAGTATTTCATTGTTTATGCCCACCCTAGCGCTGGACAAATAACACTACTACTGCACAAAGGACAATTTGGTGCTACTAGCAAGGTCCAAGAGTCTACTAGTACAGTCATTTGTTTGTAAGCTTTAATTGCAAACTAATGGGCCAAAAGTGGCACTAGTAGCTGAAAAAACATCACATTTATTCTAGTGGGCTGCCTTGGTCTTTCTACTAGTGCACTGAATAATCTTATACATAAAAGACATAGTATGTATGAGTAAATAGATCTCAAGTTGGACATCAAGGATAATGAATAAATTTCCAAATGGCTTTCCATACAACCACAGTAATTACAGTCTCTCGACTCGACCGGTTTTACACCGCTTGCATAATCTTTGGGTTTCTTGCACCTCAATTAGCACAGTGACCTTTGAAAAAAAAAAAAAAAAACGCGTACGCTAATAAAATATTATCCTCAATTACAAAGTCCCGCAATGTCTAAACGGCTGGAGGGCAAACTGCGGAGTGGGCACACTTCCCGCCGGAAGGCAGGACGAGTGGGACCATAACTGACATCTGGGAACAGCTGATCCAAACAAGCAGCACCGATGGATTTGAATTTTTCTTGTATGCAAATAGTTGTAGGTAGGAGTGTGTGACAATTCATCAAGTCAATCCAGCAGAACGCACACACTCACCGGCGAGATCCAGCCAGTGATTATGCACACACTTGCTGGTTGCAGCCAGCCGCCCAGTTACGCACGCAGTTGCCGGTGAAATGACCAAAGGGGCAGCCCGTAAAGCACCTGTGGCGCGCAAAGTTCAGGCTTGGTCGTCATGGTAACGAAAGCCGAATTTGACGTTGGTGTAACGAGATGATGTCGGCGATGGGTTGGCGCACATGCGAGGGACAGGACTGGCCCCTTAAAACAGGTTTTTAGAGAAATGCACACCACGGACAAGCATTTAAGACAAAATTCGTATAGCGTTGCTGCGTTAACGCTAGCGCCAGCACGCTATACCCTGTTAAAGATTTTCTATAGAATTCTATAGAATTTGTGTAGAACAATTTGTTCTATAGAACTTTGGCTGTGATTTTCTATAGAATTTATACAGAACAATATAATTTCTTACTTCAGTCCTAAAGTTCTATAATTCTTTAGAAATGTTCTGTAGAAAATTTTTAGCAATGCTAACAGTAGCGCCATGCTAGCGCTAACGTCGCGTTAACGCTAGCGCCAGCACGCTATACCCTGTTAAAGATTTTCTATAGAATTCTATAGAATTTGTGTAGAACAATTTGTTCTATAGAACTTTGGCTGTGATTTTCTATAGAATTTATACAGAACAATATAATTTCTTACTTCAGTCCTAAAGTTCTATAATTCTTTAGAAATGTTCTGTAGAAAATTTTTAGCAATGCTAACAGTAGCGCCATGCTAGCGCTAACGTCGCGTTAACGCTAGCGCCAGCACGCTATACCCTGTTAAAGATTTTCTATAGAATTCTATAGAATTTTTGTAGAACAATTTGTTCTATAGGCCTTTGGCTGTGATTTTGTATAGAATTTCTTACTTTGGTCCTAAAGTTCTATAATTCTTTAGAAATGTTCTATAGAAAATTTTTAGCAATGCTAACAGTAGCGCCATGCTAGCACTAACGCCGCGTTAACAGGGCCGGTTAAAAAAAAAAAAAAAAAAACATACCGGTAAAAATCATCGACACACGGCAGTAACACACTAGCGCAGCGCCAACAGGGGCAGACCGGTAAAAGTCACTTCCTCGGCACATATTTTCCACCGGTCTCCCACTTACCTTTTCTGCTAGATTGCCTCCCTTGCGGCCGTTAGATAAAATGCACAAATTAGCCGCATCACCGCATAAACCGAAGGGTTGGAAGCGCGTGGAAAAAAAATCACAGTAATCTCTTCAGAATGTTAGAAACGCCTCCCAAGATCATCACTGTGCAATATCCTCGTAGTGACTATTATGACTGCATTTAAAAGTCAAATGTTGGTCTTGACTCATACTAAAAATGTACCGACCTTGCTTTCCGGCCTTTGACAAATCCGAAAGGCCGACAGCCGGCAAATTAGCACAACACGGTTTCCTTGATTTTAAATTGTATAAACAATCATCTTACTGTTGTCTGACTAAGCTTCCAACATTTGTGAACATATAAGAACTTCACCACCTGCAGCAAAGGCGTTGCGTTTCATAGAGGCATCACCAGCTCCTTATGTTCACAAGCTGGTGACTCGAATTTAATTAGGTTTGAAACCAAACGCCTTAAAAATCCAACACAGAAGTATTCTTATTTTAAAAAAATAATAATAATAACTTTGTCATTTCAGTCAGAAAAGCAAATGGACCCCTGAATAACACAACTTCAAGCGAGCAGGCATGTGTACAGAAAGAGCTCCAATGGTGTTCGAGCACCTGAGTTTTACTGATAGCACTAATGCTTCATCTCGGAAACAATGAAAATTATGAAATAATGATTCGCTCAAGAGTCAATAAGTTGCTCTTGATCACTATGCTCAAAAATTGATTCATCTCAATAAAAAAATGGCCACATAATGAAAACAAAAGACACGCAGAACTCTAGCGGGCCTGCAAGGGTACCAGCCTTCCTATATCTCGGATCGGTTTTCTCATATCCGTTTTATTTTTTTCCCCCAAATCAAAGGAATAATTTTAGTGATGGGTCACTTTTTTCCCCCCTGGTTTGAGCACCTGCTCCCAACCATAATTCCTTCCAGCCTATTCAACGATAAAAAGAAAGAAAATAATGAACATTATTATTACAAGAACATGTAATAATCTCGTCCTGATACATGGGAGTTAAGAGCTGAATAATGGAGTAGGGGTGGATAATAACCATTTGAGAATATTATTCTATGACTTCCACTTCATTATGTGACTTATCATGATTTGATTTTAATTTAAAATATTATGAATGGTTTCTTTCGGTCATCGAAAGGAAGCCACACGCCCTTTTTTTTTTTTTTTTTTAGCTGGAAGTTTCTCAAAACTTGGATGGCTCACAAAGAACGACGGGACCAAGGGAAAACGAGGCTTGTTGCGCAGCGAGACAACTCGCAGTGTTGATGCATATTTCATCGCAGAATTTCAAATAATTCATGATTTTACTGCACTAGTTGATTTTATTGTGATGACTATTAGATGGGCGAGGGGCAAGGGGGGAGGATACAATTTCGCTGGATGTGCACCAAAAGCGACAAGTCGGCTTTAAAAATGGACAAAAATATGGACTTTTTAATTGCTTGTATGCAAATAGGCCTCTTTGTGAAATATCTGAAATTAATTGCGAACGCAGCCACGTCCCAGTCACAAGACGGTGTGTACACTTGTGCAACCGCGCTCTCTCAGTTGCTTTTTTTTACTTTGCCCTTTGAAAAGATGAATTGCACAGGTTCTAGGTCACGTTACTAGTGGGGAAAAACAAGTTTAGGAATGACTCATCTTTTTTTTTTTTTCCCCATTATTATGAAACAAAAAGCTAGCATTGAAAAAAGCGGCGTGTAGACTTTTTCCGCCCGCTGTACGGATCGCAAAGACGTGCGGCCATCTGCAACCACTTGAATGAAACGCAAGGCGCAGCGGGGAACAGTCCTGGGACTCGAGACATTTAGTGGAAGCGCTGACCATCAGCAGAGAAAACTAGAGGGACTAAAGTTGGGACTGTCATTGTTGTCGTCAACGCCACGCTCCTCCCGACACATCGATTTCCGCCTGTGTGCATTCTGGCTCAACCGCTCGAACGCTGTACATGGTTATTTTTGTTTTGTTTGCTCAATGGCGGGGGTAGTAATAGCACGGAGCATTGAGTCGCTGTTACACTTGCTTTGTTGGCTCGGAGCACACAACACTTCTTGGTTACTATTTACGGCGATCCGGGCTTGGAACCCTCATCGCTAGTGTTCGCTCCTTGCTAGGGTTAGCTGCTCGCTACGGTTAGCTCCTCGCTAGCGTTAGCTCGTCGTTCGTTATTTAATTTCACTCTCAATGTGTGGTAAGTGTCCCTGTGGTCCAATGTAGGCCTCGCTAGCGTTAGGTCCTCGCTAGGGTTAGCTCCTCGTTGGTTATTTAATTTCACTCTCAATGTGTGGTAAGTGTCCCTGTGGTCCAATGTAGGCCTCGCTAGCTTTAGCTCCTTGCTAGCTTTAGCTCCTCTCTAGCGTTAGCTCCTCGCTAGCGTTAGCTCGCCGTTGGTTATTTAATTTCACTCTCAATAGGTGGTGTCCCTGTGGTCCAATGTAGGCCTCGTTAGCGTTAGGTCCTCGCTAGCGTTAGCTCCTCGCTAGTGTTAGCTCCTCACTAGCGTTAGTGCCTCGCTGGTTATTGGATTTCACTCTCAATGGGTGGTAAGTGTCCCTGTGGTCCAATGTAGGCCTCGTTAGCGTTAGCTCCTCGCTCGGGTTAGCTCATCGCTAGCATTAGCTCGTTGTTGGTTAATTAATTTCACCCTTAATGGGTGGTAAGTGTCCCTGTGGTCCAATGTAGGCCTCGTTAGCGTTAGCTCCTCGCTAGGGTTAGCTCCTCGCCGGCGTTAGCTCGTCATTGGTTATTTAATTTCACTCTCAATGGGTGGTAAGTGTTACCGGCCTCAGAAATGGGCAAAGCCGCTCCCTGGTTGCAGGGTTAGAGCATATTAGGGGTGAGGATTTGGATTTTGGGGAGGTAAAAGCAGCTCAGAGGGAGGGCCTCCTTCCACCCTGCACCAGTGACATCCTCGTAAGTTAGATACCGCCGTGATTTTCTTTTTCCTCTCTGCATTTGAAACCAATTTAAGTTTGGGTAATCGATCCGGAACCGACCTGTTAAGAGCAGACTTGGACAAACTCGCAGGCTTGTAAAATGGATTGCGAACGGCAATAAATTATGGTGTCACCGGGATAAAAATGATTAGAGGCATTTTGTTAAATGTCAAGGGGAAAAGGTAAGCTGAGCTGCATTGAGTTTTGTTGGCTGCACAGATTAGCATTAGCTAACAGAGTTAGCTTCAGAGAAGTGACACGTTATAGCTTGATGACATTATCAGGCCTTGGTGTTTTTTTCTGATTTATGTGCCACATACATATATTGCATGAAAATTATACTTTAATTATAATAAAAATTGTATCAGGATGTGGTCACACTATAATAAAACTACATTATTATATATTATTTAGATTATTATATTACATACTTTGGGGGAATGCAAGCAGGTTATCTGCAGGTTTAAAGAGAGCCCGATCACAGAACAAATTAAACTTGAAAGTCGAGCCAATGTTATTAAAAAAAAAACAAAACAACAAAACAATGAAATAAACATGAACATATTTGCATTCGTGGAGACATTCATTCAAATCATGACCGCCAGTCATGTGACATAATCATCATCATCATTACGATTATTGAACAGCGGGTCAAGCTTGGCCAGCGATGCGCCGTGACATCACACAAACAGACCCACCAGCGGCGGATTGCGTGTTTTATAGCGGCTGACTAAATCATCCGCCATCTGGAGGCCTCGCCCGCAGGGAGATATTATTCTCCTTCTAACGAGCTGAATCCCGCCCGAGGTGTCGCAGACATAAATTGGGTCCTCTTCTGGCGACGGAGCCCATAAATCTCACGTGCATTTCTATTCAAATACAGACTTTTAAAAGACGTCGCGTTTCCTGTGAGGATTTGCTGATGATCAATATTGTGTTTAATTTCAGATTTTGGCTTTAAAGTAGCAGTTCTAAGGTTTAAAACCGAAAATTTTATATATTCTTTTTACATCTTTGATTACTGCCAGTATTAGAGTAGTGGGCCTAAGAGTTCACCAAGAACCAGACAATATTCTAAGTCAATGTAAGAATATGCACGGTTTGCACCTTAACTTAAGTATGGGAGGGTTTGGTTGGTTTGCCTGGTAGCTCCGTCCTCAGCACCCTTCTACCAACATACTCACTCTCTCGCCTCCGAACACGTCCAAACCATCGGTGTCTGCTCTCTAATCTTGTCTCCAAAACATCCAACTTTGTCTGTCCCTCGAATTAGCTCATTTCTAATCCTATCCAACACTGCTCACTCCGACCGAGAACCTCAACATCTTCATTTCTACTTCCTGTTGTTTCTTCAGCGACACCGTCTCTAATCCGTACATCACGGCCGGCCTCACCACTGTTTTATAAACTTTGGCCTTCATCCTAGCGGAGACTCTTCTGTCACATAGAACACCAGACACCTTCCGCCAACTGTTCCACCCCGGTTGGACTCGTTTCGTCACTTCCTTAACATGGCTCTGTATTGTTGCCCCCAAAGTATTTGAAGTCATCCTCCCTCGGCATCTCTTCTCCCTGCAGCTTCACTCTTCCTCCTCCGCCACATATATTCTGTTTTACTTTGGCTAATTTTCATTCCTCTCCTTTCCAGTGCTTGTCCCCATCTTTCTAATCGCTCCTCCACCTGTACCCTGCTTTCACTGCAGATCACAATATCATCTGCAAACATCACGGTCCAAGGGAATTCCAGTCTAGTCTCATCTGTCAGGCTATCCATTACTACGGCAAACAAGAAGGGGCTCAGCGCGGATCCCTGATGCAGTCCCACCTCCACCTTAAATTCTTCTGTCATACTTACGGCACATCTCACCGCTGTTCTGCTGCACTCATACATGTCCTGTACTCTTCTAACATATTTCTCCACCACACCAGACTTGCGGTACCACAGTACTCCAGTTCCTCTCTTGGTACTCTGTCATCGGCTTTCTCTAGGTCTCCAAAGACAATCGTTCTGACCGTAACTAATGCATCTGTGGTACTCTTTCTAGGCACGAAACGATACTATTGCTCGCAGATACTTACTTCTGACCTGAGTCTAGCCTCGGCTACTCTTTCCCATAACTTCATACTGTGGCTCATTATTTTTATTCCTCTATCGTTTCCACAGCTCTGAACATCGCCCTTGTTCAGAAATCTAATAACAGACACCATATTAAAAAAAAAAAAAAAAAAAAAAAGGCTTAGTTGCTAGCTGCATTTTAGAAAAATAGTCGCAAGAGTGTTTAGCAAGTTGGCAACACCGAATAGCCGTCGCTGTGTCGCGAGGGCTCTCGTTCGGCCCACGTTGTCACGGTAACAGAGACCAGATTCCGAAAAACGCTGAAACTCCGAGTGGAGCGTCACAAGTGGATCTTCGGAGTGTTCCGTATCCCACGTAAAGTCTGAAAATGGCGTGTCAGTGACCTTTTGTTAAGACAACCGAGAACGCTTTTAAACGGTGAAGAAAATACATCATGTGAATTCTTTAAAGTACTCTTTAAAAAAAATACACAGGCACTAGTCGGTAATATACAAAAATGACTCAACTCATTTCCACAACACTTTGTGCGGGGGGCGAAAGCCAAGTGGGGTTTATTCCACTTTTATTCATACTATACCTGTAATGGCCCATTAGTAACACATTCAGTGACTGTATGGAAATCTTCATTCTCATTATTCCATATTTATACATATAACAGTGTATTTTCCGGAAAAATAATCCACTGGAACCCTCTATAATTGACTGCAAAGACGAAAAATTACCGTTTAAAAACTTTAATCCCCTCTTGACCCACCCCCCAAACACGATGATACTTTATATTGAGGATGTACGGATAAAATTTTTTAGATAGAATTTAGCAGATATCAGCTGACACAGTATTATTCACAGCGGTTATGATGAAAATGATAATGTTTGCAACTCCCCTGGGATGGATGGATGTCGATTAAACCATCTGATGGTTATGGTGTTGCCGCATGATGTATTTGAAATATATTTATCCACGGCCAGTTTTGGAATTTTATGCTTTTAGTATTTCTATGAGTGCATTTGTACGGGTTAGCAAATCCGAGCCATCTACCCCAAGCAAGCGGCTTTTATCCTCTCAAAGTCAGACAATTACGAATAACTTTACATTCCCGCTTGATTGTTTGCGCTCTCTTTTATGAGCTGCTTACATAAACCGCTCATGCCGGCGCCCGTCCCGAAAGCTCGGCGACAAATGGCAGGTGTGGCGCTACGGCGTAAACGGGAGGTCGGAGGCATTTTATTGCGGCTAACAACGACTGGGAGGCCTTCATTTCCCTCTGGCAGATGGACGGCGGCGACCGTAAAGCCCGGGCAGGAATCATTAAGCCGGCCAAAACCCAGCAGAGCCCTTTTGATTGCGTGCCCCCGAGCTGGAGGCACAACTTACCTGATTGCTCACGTAACTTACTGCCCACGCGGTGACAGACGCGAGCGACGTGATGAGTGATTTGTGGTCGCGGGGGGGAGAAACAGACCGGGTGAGGGACGAACCGGCTCTCCTTTTAAAAAGAGCAAGCGTCGGCCCCGCCGCAGCAGTAGAGAAGGCGGTCGGGGGCGGAAGAAGCTCCGGCGCCCGGCTAATGCTTTTCACGGCTCATCATTTGCAGGCGGGGCCAGATGCCGCCACCGCTCGGTATTGTCTCGCCGGTCCCGGGCCCCCCCCCCGCGGACACGGAGGCTTCCGGTTCTGGACCTTCTATGAGTGTCGGACGAGCGCGGCCGTGCAAAGCGATGATCAGCGACCCGGCGAGCGGAGACGCCGCCGTGCATGTTTATCAATGGGAGAATAAAGCTGTGCTACATGGGGGGAAGCGGAAATGGATCAGAATTCATAAACCGTATCGCCATGATGTTACGCGTCACTTGTAGGTAGCAGCAACACCAATATAAACTATCCATCCATCCATCCATTTTCTTTGCCGCTTGTCTTCATGAGGGTCGCAGGGAGTGGTGCAACCCATCCCAGCTCTCAACAGGCAGGAAGCGGGGGTACACCCTGAACTGGTCGCCAGCCAATTGCAGGGCACATAGAGACAAACAGCTAATGCTAGCGCTGCGCTAACAGGGCCGGTTAAAAAAAATATACCGGTAAAAATCACAGATAGACGGCAGTAACACACTAGTGCAGCGCTAACAGGGCCGGACCGGTAAAACTCACTTCCTCGGCACTAATATTCCACCGGTCTCACTCTTACCTTTTCCTCTCGAGTGCCCCCTTGCGGCCGTGAGAGAAAATGCACAAATTAGCCGCATCACTGCATAAACCGCAGGGGGTGAAAGCGTGTGAAAAATGTTGCGGCTTGTAAGTCGGAAATTACGGTAATTATCCAGCCATCCATTTTCTTAGCCACTTATCCTCACAAGGGTTGTGGGAGTGCTGGAGCCTATCCCAGCTGTCAACGGGCAGGAGGCGGGGGTACACCCTGAACTGGTCGCCAGCCAATCACAAGACACATAGAGACAAATAGTAGCACTCACAATCACACCTTGGGGCAATTTAGAGTGTCCAATAAATGTTAACTAATAAATGCAAACTCAACACAGGCGGGGCCAGAATCGAACCCGGGTCCTTAGAACTGTGAGGCCAACGCTTTACCACCTGATCCACCATGCCGCTCACAAGTAAACTAACGTTTCTATATCATTTGACCCAGGCAGAGCGGTTGAGAGAATAGGGTCGAAACAAAGATGTATTAAGCCCGCCAAAGTTCATTTAAAAAATAGACACGGTGGAAATCCAGATTTCGATAATGATCTTCAAGGAACTGAAGGAAATCTGTTGCTCGGATTGATGGCAAAGATCTGCTCTCTTAAAGGTGAAATGTATCGTGATCTGGAGAGCTGATGTTAGCTAACAGGCTAGCCAGTAGCTGATGCAACCAAGTGCATGTAAGGAAATTATCTTTGGCCTGGTACACACAAGATATATAAGATTGTCCACCCCAAAAAAATATTTTAAAACGGGGGCGGGGGATCCATAATTGGGTGAATCGGCAGGTGCAGAACCGCAAGTATGCGTGGTTCCACTATACGTTAGATCCTGCGGTTGTACTAAATGTCGCGACTGGGAAGTGTACAGAAAGTCCCCAAGTGGGGATCGGATGGGCATATTTGCGCGCATACACACAACCGCGTCATTGTGTCGACAGCTGTGGCACAGCTCAGCCTGCCGATCCCAGCCTTAATAGCGCGTCCGTTTCTGTTACGGCGGCTCTTCCGCTTACGCCGACTGACACGCGAGCTCGTAAATCAATCCACTTAAAACGAGCGCTCCCGTTAAGCCCCGTCGGCGCCGAACTTGCCATCAGTCCTCCCGTGCCCGAGCCTTCTAGAATCACCTAACACAGGTGTGTCGACTGCAAGTATGTGACGCAGCATGTTACAAGCTGGCGGAGCCAGCGCTCGCGCATAACGAGACTTCTTCAAAGATGCTTCAGCTGGAGTGTTAATAATCCATGTGCGGTTTAATTATAAATCACTTCGCGGAGTCCTTCTGAGTCACTGCAAGATCAGCCTTTTGTCGGGCCGCGCTTGGACAAGCGGCGCCGCACGTGGCAGCCCATCGGCGGCCCGGAGAAATACGGATGAGTTTTGCCTTTTCTGACAGTTCGTGTCGCTGCTTAATCCTGCTCAAAGTGCCTCCTAATAAACTACAGCGGGGAACATCCGAACCGATTTTTTTAAAACGTGAGACCCAACACATGAAGAGGATGACATTTGCATGGGCGTTATTGCTGCTCTTTGAGGGTGGGGTGTACTTTATATCTGCACTGCCCAAGTTATTTGGCGTCACGGACTGTTCCCACAAAACGGAATATTTTAGCTGTCCAGCATAGAAGCAAATAAAACGATTAATAATACAACTCAGCATTGTTATACAGTCACTTAATGTGTTAGTAATGGGGTATTACAGGTATAGTAAGAATAAAAGTGGAATAAACCCCACTTAGCTTTCGCCCCCTGCACAAAGTGTTGTGGAAATGAGTTGAGTCATTTTTGTATATTACCGACTAGTGCCTGTGTATTTTTTTTAAAGAGCACTTTAAAAAATTCACATGATGTATTTTCTTCACAGTTTAAAAGCGTTCTCGGTTGTCTTAACAAAAGGTCACTGACACGCCATTTTCAGACTTTACGAAGGATACGGAACACTCGGAACATCCACTTGTGACGCTCCACTCGGAGTTTCAGCGTTTTTCGGAATCTGGTCTCTGTTACCGTGACAACGTGGGCCGAACTAGAGCCGTCGCGACAAAGCGAGGGCTATTCGGTTTTGCCAACTTGCCAAACACTCTTGCGACTATTTTTCTAAAATGCAGCTAGCAACTAAGCCTTTTTTTCTGTTATTAGGTTTGTGAACAAGGGTAATGTTCAGAGCTGTGGAAACGATAGAGGAATAAAGACACACAATGAAGTTCTGGGAAAGAGTAGTGGAGGGTAGACTCTGGATAGAAGTAAGTATCTGCGAGCAACAGTATGGTTTCATGCCTAGAAAGAGTACCACATAGGCATTATTTGCCTTGAGGATGCTCGTGGAAAAGTACAGAGGTCAGAAGGAGCTACATTGTGTCTTTGTAGACCTACAGAAAGCCTATGACGGAGTACCAAGAGAGGAACTGTGGTACTGTGGGACCGCAAGATTAGCAGAAGTAAAACATACATGTATGTGCATGAATATTAGGGACGGAGAATGAAGAGTGAAGAGATGGCGAGAGTGGACGACTTCAAATACTTGGGGTCGACAATCCAGAGCAATGGTGAGTGTGGTAAGGAAGTGAAGAAACTGGTCCAAGCGGGGTGGAACAATTGGCGGAAGGTGTCTGGTGTTCCATGTGACAGAAGAGTCTTCGCTAGATCGAAGGGCAGAGTTTATAAAACTGTTGAGGCCGACCTTGATGTACGGATTAGAGACGGTGGCACTGAAAAAACAGCAGGAACAGAACTGGAGGTGGCAGAAATGAAGATGTTGAGGTTCTCGCTCGGATCGGAGTGAGCAGGTTGGATAGGATAAGAAATGAGCTCATTAGAGGGACAAACAAAGTTGGATGTGTTGGAGACAAGGGTCGAGAGAGCAGACTTCGATGGTTTGGAGATGTTCAGAGGTGAGAGAGTGAGTATATTGGTAATAGGGTGATGAGGATGAAGCTGCCAGGCAAAAGAGCGAGAGGAAGACCAAAGGAAAAGTTGATGGATGTGGTGAGGGAGGACACGAGGACAGTGGGTCAACTCATTGTTGACAAGTGGTTTAACATTTACAGACTACAGTGTCAGCTGATTTTCAAAATAATACTTCTGTCAGACTAAGTATCCAGAAAATACACACACACACACACACACCACACACACACACACACACACACACACTGTACAACGATATCTCCACATACAACAACAACAAAAAGGTCTTCTCTCCAAAGTATAATTTTGGTGTAGTACCACGACAGAACTGTGTCAGGCAGCAGGGTGCAACAGGACTAAGGGTTGGACGACTTCAGATTCTTCTGTAGCATCGCTACGGTGATGAGCATAAATAGGTTTCCAATTACCAGTAGTGACACACAAGATGGCGGACAAGGGAATCCTGGGACTGCGGTGCCGTCATCGGAAATCTATGTATTGAGTCAACGTCAACTAATCAAACATTTTTTGGGCTATTCTCAACTTCCTGTGCATGGTTTCACCTTGAAACAAGCTCGCTAAAACAAAGAAAATGAAATATTCCTATGATTTTTTTTAGGCACTGTTGTTGGTTTGTTAGGTTAACCCACCACCTGTTGATTTCAGGCGTCTGGTGTTGGTAATGCGGAAACGGGATTGCCGATTAACCGACTTCAAGGTATAATAATCATAATCATAACGCAGTGGTATCGTTAACGTGTCGGCTAGTCGGCTAGTCTGTTTGACCCGTAATCCAGACTTTCAAATTTGGTTTTGAGCAGACAAGGATTTGCCATCATGAATATAGAACTGGGTTACCGTTTACGTCTTATTTATGTCCGTCTTCCACCCAGTTCGGAGAAGTAAAATCACTCTTAACACACCACATCACGCGGGAGTTGCTCAGGATGATATTTAAAGGAGTACTTTGTTGAAAAAAATAGGAATGGGAGCAGACGCTAAAAGTCACACCTGAAGTGCTTCCTGTTCTGACCCCATTGCTTGCGGATACGGTTTCAACGAATATAGAACGTTAAGGTTAGCATTGGCATTTTTTAGTCGATTTTTGTGAAAAATAACAACCAACAAACAAAACAAAAATAATCATATTAATTAATGAAGAATTATATTCATAAGAATAATAAATTACCCCACGGGAGGTTAAAGAATGACAAATTTGGGTGCGTTTTCTCACAGTTTGGGGCAGAACACATTTAGCTAGAAAGAATGGTCTGGAATGCTAAGCCCCGGTGATGTCACGGGGCGGGGTCTGGCTGTGAAAGCTGGCACAGGATTTCAAAAATGTTCTTTATTTTCAATGTTTTTTCAATTATTGTCCAAAATATATGTAACAATAATATCACTTCAGATCGGAGGGTTTATTGTACATAGAAATTTTGGACAAAATCCTCCTTAAAAGACATCCAACAATCCAGCATTTCCTGCCTCATCGCAACACTCAAATTTGGACATCATTAATCCCAAATAGAAGCAATATCGATATTTGATATTGTCTGCAAATGTTAATTTTAGCATGGTGGATTGCCAAAATAAACGTGCTTACCTGTACTCTTCTTGCGAAAATACGGGAATGCGGGACGGCTGAAGGACGGTGATCTCCACCAAGGTGTTATTCGTCTTCACGGGCTCGCCGTCGTCAAAGGCGATGACAAACAACTGCGCACACGCAAACACAGACACACACACACACACACACAGCCAGATGAATGTTTACAACATTCACCATAATTCATTTTACAAGCACAACAAGAGGGAGGAAAAACAGAGAGAGAAAACCTTTTGTCACAATATAACACCGCAGATATTCTCAGAACCAAATGTTCCAGAATACCTAAATTGCTCTTTAAAACGAAACAGAAGATTAAAAAAAATGAAAAAAAAAAAAACAAGGTCACCATGGGATGGCTTTATATAAAAAGTTATAGATGTTCAAGCACTGTTCTTAGACGTGACGGAAAAATGATGTCATCTAGTACACAGATATCACTCTGAACCCGAATCGGTCCTGATCGGAGCGTCACTGTGTAGCTATGTGGTGAGAAACAGAGTGGCCATATTTGGCTTCAGATGAACAGCCTGATATTTAAAACTGGAAAGGCTGAACTAGTATTTATTTGACCTGATATTTGAAACAGTGTTGGTCTTCCATTCAAATACTTGGGGGTCAACAATACAGAGCAAGGGAAGAGTGTGGTAAGGAAATGAAACGGGTCCAAGCGGGATGGAACAGTTGGCGGAAGGTGTCTGGTGTTCTATGTGACAGAAGACTATCCGCCATGTACGGATTAGAGACGGTGGCGCTGAAGAGACAACAGGAGGTGGCAGAAACGAAGATGTTGAGGTTTTCGGTTGGAGTAAGCAAGTTGGATAGGGTTAGAAATGAGCTCTTTAGAGGGACAGCCAAAGTCGGATGTTTTGGAGACAAGGGTCGAGAGAGCAGACTTCGATGGTTTGGACATGTCCAGAGGTGAGAGAGTCAGTAAATTGGTAGAAGGATGGTAAGGATGGAGCTACCAGGGAAGAGAGCGAATGGAAGACCAAAGAAAAGGTTGATGGATGTGGTGAGGGAGAACATGAGGACTATGGGTGTGAGAGAGGAGGATGCCCGAGATAGGCTTAGATGGAAAAACATAACACACTGTGGTGACTCCTAACGGGACAAGCCGAAAGATAAAGAAGAAAGAAGAAGAAGCGTTGGTCTTCCATTGTTAATTGGATGTCCGCTTGAGAACATTTTTCCAAGTTTAGGTTATCATACCGTATCATCCACGTTTGGCATTCAGGGACCGCACCTGCCAGTTCCTTTTTCTCTCAACTGAGCCAAAAAGTCTGTATCGTGTTCTTGAATCGACTCGAGCACTCTTGATTCATTTACATTTCAGAAACTTCTTCCTTTAGAGCAGCAGTTCTCACAGTGGTGTTCTCAGACCACTGGCAGTCACCAATAAACCCCAAACGATCCATATTTCTGGACAATTTCTGCACAATCAATTTCTGCTCAAGCACAGAACTATTCCGATTCTGACTGTGAGCAGTCGATTGCTTTTGGATATTTGAAGAGAATGTGTAACTTTGCATTACAATGTAATAAAGATGCCCATCCAAGAACATAAAAAACATTCAATGCAAGTAACATTATATCAGTCCATCCATCTCTCCATCATCTTTCTATCAATCCGTCTACTCACCTTAAAGGTAAGACTCGGCTCCTCATTGAGGTTGACCTTGGTGACGATCCTTCCGGTCACTTCCTCCACATCAAAGATGCTCCCGCTGTACGGCGACCTGTCCTGGTCCACTCGGTAGCGCACAAAACTGGCCGGAGTGCCCTGAAAAATCAAAAGGTGTCAGGAATGGGGTGCGAACCACGAAAGCAGAAGATGGTAGCACACCAGATTGTGGTAGAAGGTTGAGAGCGTAGCAACTGTTAGACGATAGCGCACAGCGATCGCCAAAATTGGATCTTCAGAATTGCAAAGGAGGGAGGAGTACCAGAACTTATTGCGAGGTCAGAAAGGAGCTACACACCTTCTTGTTCTGACTGCTCCGTACAATACGGCAACACAAAGTCAACTAATCATCATCATATATCAAGAATAAAGTTCGCGGTATCAGCTTCATGTGCAGCGTCGCTCATTTTCAAAACTGAGAACAGGTTTTATTGATCACATTGGAACCCCCCCCCCCACTATGACAGTTATGGAAATTAAAACGTGACAAAACATATAAAGATTAAAGAATATCAACATTTTGACTTCAGAATGGATTATTTTTGATATTTTCCTCAAGGGAAATACACCTGAGTATTCTTTCAAAACTAAAGAAATATCGGGAGAATGAACATTCAGTTAAGGCTTGATTGCAGTGCACGGTATAAATTATGTTATTCATGATTTCAGAGTTCTTCCTTTGGATTTTATCGGAAATGGGGGAAACACTTCTTTATTAAATTCACCCCCGCGGCCCCCCGGGATGAATCACTTGCACTAATAATTAGTCGGCCCTGGACATTAACGGTGGCGCTAAGATTAAGATTAAGCACACTTTCTGATTGCTGATCATCTTCATAGTTTTTCTTAGAATACTTTCTTCCCCTAGGGGCAGGACTGATTTTTTTATATATATATTTTTTTTATATAATCTTTTTTTTCTTTTTTCCCTTTTCCAACACGGAGATCAGTTACCAAGGGGACCGGCCACCCTGGAGGCTCGCGAGATGAGATGAAACCTCAAGAAGGAATACGTCCCCGAGGAGGATTTTTCTCAAACGCTTCAGTTTTTAAGGGGTTAGGAAACCTGAGGGAATTCTCGGAGGGGGTTTTGCAGGACGGTGGAAAAGATGTCAGAGGATCAAGTATGAAACTCGGAAATAATGTTTGCACTGTAGCACATCCAACATAACTGGAGCCGCTTTGGTCTGTAAACATTACACCCGTATATAATATACTAGCCAGAGCAATCTCATCAGCTCGCAATTTTATAGTTTGCTTTCTAATTAAATATTCTATAGCTGTGCTATCATTACTTTTCTTGTATTATGTGGAGATCATCAGTAAACACAAGGCGTAACTATTGTGGCTCTCAAGGAATGTGCAAGATGGAGAATATGACTTTACTACAGTACTTGAAAATAAAAATACTGACGTGGTTTGCCTTGAGATTAGCCCAGCTAACGCTAACGATCCCTAATTATGTGGCTTAATAAAACCATCACGCTGGTCAAATTTATCAATTAATTCTGTTTTGAATCCATGTGTGTGAGACTTGTAAAAATCATTGGGTTAAGATAGCATGTTAGCTCACACAAGGGCACTGAGATTAGCATCAATTTTGTTTTTAGTCAGAGTATTTGCTGGACTGCTAATTTCAGTAGTCAAATGCATAATTGTTCATCATTTACATTACCTTGGAATTATCCATTTATTATACGAATACAAAAGCCCATCTTTTATATATAACAATGCTAAAAATGCTAATAAGGCATTTTTATGAGCCGTACACTGCATTTATCTGTTGACAAAGATCCACCCATCAATTTGTAATGAGATTAGCGCCCCTGGCGTGAAATTACAACAGACTCACGACCATGTGGTCATGGAAGTTGAGCTAAGAATTAATTTACAAGAGAAATTAGTTTTTTTTTTTTTTTTGTCTGGGCGTGTGGGATTGGAAACCAATGAAACAATAGAAATCACAAGACGACGATAACGAGTTAACTCATGAAACTCGGGCAAATTTAGCATCCATGTAGCCGAGTCTGATTATTTGCTGGAGTCGCCTCACTCGTCCAAAACATGCAGTAATTGTTTCGAATTCATATTATATTGCATTTGTCTATTTATTCAGGAGACACAAAAGGCCACCTTTTACAGCTAACACGAGCCCACGAGGCACGTTGTAATCTTTCGTAACGAGATTAGAAAATTCAGTAACAACTGATTCACTAAAGAAATTAGCATCTAAAGTATTTAATAACCCCCGACCCACCCACACAGCAAAACATCTTAAAATAGAAGCAGTATCAATATAATTACACTATTAGATACAAATAAAATTAAAATAAACAATGAAACAACATAGCTTTTTGTGATTTTCACCCATGTTATCATTTTACATTGTTTACTGCGGGTGATCCGCTCTCGTGCAAAATGACATTAATAACCCCGTCACAACCTCAACCGTGGGGTGTGCCAACACGAGTAAAACAACACTCAGTTCTGACAAAAGCAGCGACAGCAAAAACTCCATCAATTAACACTCAAAAACAGTTTTCCTCACCGAAATATATATAAACTAACAAACACCAGTTCTCTACACTATACATTTTTTTTTTTACTTGTTTATTCTTAATGATTCATCACACCAGCGTGAACACACCACACGCAAGTCATCGCTTTTCATTCAGCCTCTGTGACAGCAAACGAAGGACGTCTCGCAAACAAATGGCAGGGATCCACTTTCTGCTGCAATAATTTTTTTTTATTTCCCCCCCCCCACTCCCCACCCCAGCCATAAATAACAGACCTTTCAACCCCAGCCACGAGGAATAATGCATTCGGGAGCATTTGTCTCCATGGTAATCTCATTCAGAGTGACGAAGCGCTAGATGAAAACACAGTCCACCTTTCGACATCACTAGCGTCACTTTTCCAGACGTGAAGCAGAATAGATATTTGTCCACCCGGGAAGCTAACGGGGATGGTCCGAACTGTTGGGAACTTTTGACAGAGACGTAGCGCACGCTCTCGTCGTGATACATATTGCATTAGCCTTTGACAGGCACTCTGTCAATAAAATGCTTTGAGCCTCAGGTCAATAAGAGACTGGGTTAGTCCACTCCTGTTAGGAAATCAAATTGGCGTGTCAGTCAAAGCTCGGGTTCTAAATCACACCCCTCCTCCCTTGCTCGTCTACGCCGATCACGTAGGCACGCTCGGGGAAGGTTGGGTTCTCATATCGTAGAAGGTTTTGAAAAGGTTTTTTTTGTACAGTGGCACGCCTTGGGCAGAGGGAAGTGGATTCAAATTCCAGGTAAAGCGATGTGGTCGTCCGCACAGTAAGTTGAATTCCTCAAAAATAGGCTTCAAGGTAAGAAATATAAATGTGTTCGCCATTAAAATAACGCCGCTAGCCGTTGTTAGCCCATTAGCTGAGTTACTATCGGTGGCGCTGCAAGGAGAAGTCAGATTGCGCAATTTTCCACAGATTACAACAGTTTTCTTTCTAGCACGCGTGGCGTGCTTTGGTCAAAACAACCACAAGGGTCAAGAATTTCCCTTCCTCTATTTACAGTTCTGTTGAAACCCGGCTGCGTCGTAAGGGGGGCAAACGAGCCAATGCTCAACCTGTCATCTCTAACTATGGGACGCCAACAAAAGCCCAGATTTGCAAGCGGCCATTAAAACAGCAAAAGCATCGATTATATTTTCACTCGTAAGGCAGCACTTCAACCCACCGATTAGTAATCGGTGTGATGTATGGCAAGGCACTCCAGCGACCCGACTATAATGATGCCTCGGGATACAAATACAAAGACCTGACATGGTAATTTTTTCACTCCACAAGCCTTTGCTGGGATGACTTTTTCGCTTTTACGCACAAGCAAAACTTATAGATAAGAGCGTTGTATGGGCAATTAATTCAGCTCAACTCACCTCAAAACAGACGGTAACTTGGCAGTTTATGAATGACTGCAAAAAAGAAACTTCAAGCTATTTTCTGCCACTCCCAACTTTGCCATCCGCTAGCTTAATACTAATGTATAATTGGAAACACTACAGCTAGCCCCCCCAAAAAAAATCGCATCCATACTGTAGCTGCATTGTTATAACCCTTTAAGCAATGGATATTTGCACAGAAATTTTGCAAGGCAAAAAGACAAAAAATAAAGACGAGTACCGTAATTTCCGGCCTATAAACGGCAACTTTTTTCCCCACACGCTTTCAACCCTGTGGTTTATGCGGCTAATTTGTGCATTTTCTCCATGCTCGAGCAGAAAAGGTAAGACCGGTGGAATATATGTGCCGAGGAAGTGACTTTTACCGGTCCGGCCCTATTCGCGCTGCTCTAGCGTGTTACTGCAGTGTCTCGGTGATTTTTACCGGTATGTTGTTGTTTTTTTAACCGGCCCTGTTAGCGCGGCGCTAGCGTTAGTGTGATGGCGCCAGGGTTAGCATTAGTGCGGCGGGGCTAGCGTTCGCGTTAGTGTGGCGGCGCTAGCATTAGTGCAGTGGCACTAGCATTCGTGTTAGCGCGGCGGCGCTAAGGTTAAATTCTGTGCACTGTCCGTAAATATCTCGTGTTTCAATGTGGGCACTTGCGGCTTTTACACAGCTGCGGCATACCGATGTACCAAATGGTATTTCCTTTACAAATGTACTGGGTGAGGCTTATAACCAGGTGCGCTCTGGAGGCCGGGAATTAGGGTATATTTTCCTCATCCTCTGTGGATAACGACTAAAGTTGCCGTTTATTGAAACACAGTAGTTGCTAATCTTTTCTTCGTTTGTGTCTGCATGACTGCTGCAGTGCTCCCCGGGGCTCCCTTGCTGTACCTTGCCTTTCGCCGAACGTCAGCTGGGATTAGATTCGGCTTACTTGTGATTTTAGTGACGACCAGGGCAAGAAATGAATGTACAGTAAGCTTTCATCAATGGCTGCTTTGCCAAACGGTCAATTCCCGATCAATGCTGATCACACTGACCTTTGACTGACAGGTCAAATGTTCTTTTGCTACGCATGCCGGAACAATTTTGGGCTCCCACGAGACACCGATGGCAAATAATGGGATAGAAAATGGATTGCTAAGTCAAGGTTAACGAAGTCTCAATAGAAAACTGCGGACAAAAAAGAGAACAGGAGGGGGAACTACCTTGCGACTCACGACTTTCCAAGAATGACAAGCCACAATTTTGATATAAAGGTGGAAGGACGTTCCAAGGTTCTTTGTCGTGAATGACAAAGAACGTTCACTCTGTGCAATATTTCCATCATTTTTTTATTTTTAATCACAGCAATTTGTAACCATTGTGCCAGACATTCTCGACCGCATTGTGTAACTTTTGCTTCGTGACTGATGGATTCCACAGGAAAATAGACCGAAGTCATTATTGCTCCACTCCTGGGAGAAGCTCCTCTGATACCACGGTGTGAAAGGGAGGAGAAAAAAATATGTATATTTTCTAAAGTATGTCACTGTCAGAGGCTAAAGGCTGGTGAGTCATGCGATCCGAGTTGCTGAGGCGGAATGGAAACGCGTACATACGGACTGTACAAAAAAAATGAACGCATGCGGGCTTGAGGGAACTTTCAAGTGCACGGCGTGAAACAAATGAACAAATGAAAATGTCGGCTGTTCAAAGGGCGACGTGTCGCGAGGAAGCGAGACCTCACAGAGCCACTCTTTCATACGCATTCGTTTAAAAAAAAATGCGGGTTGCTGGCTTTGTACCACATTGTATGGATGCCAAACTTTAATTCGAAATACCACGCAGAATCGCATGGTGGTAGACAAGGACAATGTATGCCACTGTGACTCTTTGTCACATTAAAACAGTCAGTATACAGAGAGCAGGACAGTATAATGGTGCTCAGCAGGTACAGTGAACAAAATAAGTATTTGAACACCCTGCTACGAGTATATTGCAAGTTCTCCAAGGAGTGGCTCTGGCATGGCCGAGCCAGTCTCCATACCTAAACCCAATAGAAAATCTTTGGAGGGAGTTGAAACACTGTTTTTCTCAGCGACAGCCCAGAAACCTGTCTGATCTAGAGAAGATCTGTGTGGAGGAGTGGGCCAAAATCCCTCCAGCAGTGTATGCAAACCTGGTGAACAACTACGGCAAACATTTGACCTCTGTAATTGCAAACAAAGGCTACTGCACCAAATATTAACATTGGTTTTCTCAGGTGTTCAAATACTTATTTGCAGCTGTATCACACAAATACAAAATCATAAAAATCAAAATTAAAAAAAAAAAAATCATACATTGTGATTTCTGGATTTTTCTTTTTAGATTATCTCTTTCGCAGTGGACCAACGATGAAAATTTCAGACCCCTCCATGATTGCTAAGTGATTTCTAACTTGCAATATAGCAGGGTGTTCAAATACTTGTTTTCTTCACTAAGTTGCAAGTTGAATATTGTCCCGCGTGCAGGTCGTGTCATTTATCATGGGTTCTGAAATGATATACGTACTCACCGGTGGGTCCTGGTCTTCTGCGAAGACCGTCGTGATGACGGTCCCCTTCTCAGCGTTGGGTGCCACCATTCCTTTGTACAAGGGCTGGCTAAAGATGGGGGAGAAGTCGTTCATATCCTGAAAATAATGGGCGATGACATACGTGAGGATTACTCCGGGAAGGAGAAAAATACTTTCGCAACTGCCAAACTTAAACTGCACAGTACTAGTTGAGTGGGGTCGGTTGTGCGGCAAAATTGTAAAAACCGCGCTGCATTGAAGGCATTAGTTGGAACCAGACTGGGTTTTAGCCAAAAAGAGACTCAAGGCAGCAAGAAGACTGCAGAATATGACACAACAACATATAGAGGACAGTTGAAGCAATGGGCTAGGCTAATAATGTATTCCCCCAAAAAATTCTGGGAGTACCTGTTTTTGCCTATGGAAAAATATTACTAATGAGTGAAGATGACTGGGTATTGTGCAGTGGAAAAATGTACAATTTTTGGAAAGCTGGGCAAATACAAGCACAACAGTCTTTGTTTTGGTACTGAAGTCAGTCCATATTAGTGCAACAGAGTTTCCTTAGACAGGGCGAGACCAGTTCTTCAAACAACAAGCTCCTTGTTAATAATGCACAACAGGTCAGTACTGCATTTGAATGCAGTCTTCATAACCTTGCAAGCTCATCTCTAAATTTAAAAAAAAAAAAAAAATGGTGCTGATCTTCCTTGTGACAATTGTTGTGATATGAGTTTCGGGAATTCGTGATTTATAAACGCGTCCTCCAGGAAAACATGCACGCGTGCATTTTTAGTGCGATCACTACTTCGCTTGAAAGAAGATTATTCTGACGGCGAGGACAATCTCCCCCGCGGAGCGGCCGCCGGAATGAGACAACAACAAAACAATGCAAGAGGAAATCAAACGGGAGCTACTTTGTATAGCCCTCTGGAGATGTTACACCAGAAGCAGGATCGGCTTCGGCTTTAGTCACAGAGGCGCCGGTGAGTTTCCGTGTCTAACATTTTCAAATAACTGACCGTGGTTTGAAATCTGCGGCGGACTGATCTGCTTTTCCCCAATCAAACGCAGCTCCTGAGTGTCGACAACAAAGCTTCCCCTCATCAAAGGACGAACTCCCCTGGCCCAGGTTGTGTCGGGTGGAAAGTCTCCCCGATAACGAGATCCCACTCATGCAAAATAGAGCCGTGCGGGTTTACGTTGACGTGACGATTCAGCAGCAATGCCAAAGACTTGATGCAAGTGCCGCGGCCTGTTGTCCAACCAGCCAGATCTCCAAACATCGTCACTAGTCGCACAAACCTTGTGAGTACTGTGAACCAGACACTGAGGTGCATCTCGGGTACCGGCATCTTTTTTTTTTTTTTATTAAATTGTTCATTTTGGAGTTGAAAGCAAAACATTTCATAGCTCAAGTGCGTGTATCATCCTTTTGATTCTGTGAAAAACAAAATACTCTTGGGAAAAGTACAACTTGGTGGCAATTGTTTACCCATCTCCATACTAAATACTGGGAATTACCGAGAGTTTTTTTTTTTTTTGTTTTGTTCTTTTGCAAGAGACTTTCGTGAGAAGGAAAAACCGCAGAGAAATTTGCACAGTCGTAGACCTCTACGACTCTTCTACACTCCCCCCATTTTGGGTAATCTAACCACAAGTTACTGAGACCACCAATGGGCTGCTTGGCAGGCGGCCAACATCATATTTGGCCTCAAGTCGCGGAGGAGGCACTGCAGGAGGGTTTCAAAGTACCTGCCTGGTTTTAAGTTTTTAAAATGGTTTACTTCAAAAGTTTAGTAGTAGTAGTGACATATTTTGTGTTTTCTGTTCACTGCATTTCCGTACAACATTTTGGTTCAGCGACAGCTACTTCTGCTACTTTTTAAAATAAAGTTGAGTTGAGAGTTTCTCACTTTTAGGTCTTCTGGGTGAAACACGTGACGCCAAAACTGAGAGCTTGCGACGACAACGAATGTCAGGGGGTTCTTACCGTGATCCGGACCGTGACGGTAGCCTGCCCCGGGGGCGTGACGCCTCCCTGGTCGACAGCTTCCACCTGGAAAGTGTACAAGGCTCCCATTCCCATAGCTGCCAGATCCTCAAAGTCCAGAGTCTGCAGCACGGCCAGCTGTCCCGTGATCGCGTTCAGGGAAAAAAGCTGACGGGCCGATTCCGACTTGATCCGGTAGGTGACATTGGAGGAAAGGTCTGAATCTGTCGCCTGCAGAGAGGAGCAGGAGGCGAGACGAATATAAGCAAAAAGTTACAGTGCGAAAACAAAAGCTTGCAATTCTGTTTTGCTCCTCGGGAGGCAAATATTGCATCATCGTGTCGCGAAGGAACTGTGGGCCGACTTCCTCAAGGGATTCCCATCTAGTTTTTGCTACTCAGTGACATGCTTGACGGTTTTCTACTCTCACACAAGCTGGAGTTACATTATGCAACACCTCCACATATTCTGCGGAACTAATTGGGATCAGAACAAAGAAGGAAATGAGGGAAACAAGGAAGGGACACATTGGCTCCGACAAGTGTGCATGGTGGGTAACTGCCTCTTTTCATCCAATATTAAATGCACATAATGGTCCAACACATAGCGAGATAAATAAGTTGTCGAGCGCGTGATTCCGTACCTGTTTGCCACTTGTCTCACAGGAAATTATCCAACTGAATATTAAAATAATTATTTGCAAGTAATTTGTTTTTGTATCTATGCTAGCGACGTATAGTGACAAGCAGGACGATTGAATTCACTTCCACAAGATGGCAGAAGCTATAGAATTCATCTGTGTATTCATTTTTGTAGCGTAATGTACCGTGCGTGAATGAGGGGGGGGGTGAAGCTACAGGGAGAAGAGATGGCGAGGGTGGATGACTTCAAATACTTGGGGTCAACAATACAGAGCAATGGTGAGTGTGGTAAGGAAGCGAAGAAACGGGTCCAACCGGGGTGGAACAGTTGGTGGAAGGTGTCTGGTGTTCTATGTGACAGAAGAGTCTCTGCAGGGATGAAGTGCAAAGTCTATAAAACAGTAGTGAGGCCGGCCAAGATCTACAGATTAGAGACGGGGGTGCTGAAGAGAGACAACAGGAAGCAGAACTGGGAGGTGGCAGAAATGAAGATGTTGGGGTTCTCGTTGGATAGGATTAGAAATGAGCTCATTAGAGGGACAGCCAAAGTTGGATGTTTTGGAGACAAGGTTAGAGAGAGAAGACTTTGATGGTTTGGACATGTCCAGAGGCCAGAGAGTGAGTGTATGGAGGAAGGAGCTGCCAGGCAAAAGAGCGAGAGGAAGACCAAAGAAAAGGTTGATGGAGGACATGAGGACAGTGGGCGTTAGAGAGGAAGATGCATGTGATAGGCTTAGATGGAAAAAAAATTTTCGGGTTAAGCTAGTGCTATAACAAATGCAACTCCAGGGCTAACGGCGGGTCGTCGCCCGTATTGTGTCCGATTTATGATGCCCTCCAGTCGGATCCGAAGCCCCGAAAGCCCCCTCCCTGCCCTGGAGCTCGTTGGACTTTGAAATTTTTTGGGGGAGTGCTTTCTCTGGAGGATGATGGCGAGTGATGGTGACTGGTGTGTCCGAGGATGAGCAACCAATGTCGGACACGAGGTGGGGGCGGTGGAGGTGGTCGGACTCCCGTGTTCATTGACGGTGTTAGGGGTGTTAGGGGTCGCTGTGGCGACCTCTAACAGGAGAAGCCGAAAGGAAAAGAAGAATAATGTACTGTAGATTTTTCTTACGTAAAACGTAATCTGGCCCCAAAAATGTTCAGTTAAATGTTGTGGATTATGTCTACAAATACTCGGGTCTCCGGCATGGCAGAAAATAGACAACCAAATGAATTCATTTTACTTTTTGATCTTTAAAAGCTGTGTTAACATTCAAAATGTGGCTTACGGTGACACAGTGGAATTCAATAGGAAATATACTTTTCAGGAATAAAATGCCTCAATTTCTAGCACTTAGAGAGCTGAGAATTTTTCGAGGCGGTCGTTCATTAAGAACAACTGGTCTATACCAAATGCAAAAGTAAAAATGGGTTTATGTAAAGGGAATTTCAGAGGAGATCTGCATACATTTGAAACATAAATGCATTAGCATTGATCACGATGAATATTCATGCTGCTGTTATAGGTCGATAGGCTACTAAATTATGAATATATGGTGATTTTATTATATCTCCCAGTAAAGTCGAACGTATATTGGTGTAAATGGGATGGAATTACAACTAGCAAACATATGAATCATAGGCATCATCATGCATGCGTGTACTTGTATGAATGCATGCATGAGGCCGCACAATTCCGTTCTGCATTTCATTTCAATTTCAAAGCGGCCTCGGATGTACAACCGATCTAATTGTCTTCCGCTCACACCGCGGTTGTCCACTCTCAGCCGAGGCAGATTAATGTCACGGCGCTCCTGTCACTCACTCACCGTTCGCCCTTCGCTTTCTCCCCTCGTACTTCCCACCGCTGCAGAAATTGTCGCTTACAATATGCCAGCAATTACTCATCCGTTTGGTTCTGCGCAGCTGACGCTTCCCTTTCGCGTGCCGGCACGGCGAGGGGGAAAAATGTGCAGTGACATTTGACTTAGTTAAACTTAGCCCAAGACAGACTGCTGTGGTTAAAAGTGTTTTGTTACAAAAAAAAAAAACAAACAAACAAAAAAAACGTGGAGCAGCTGTAGAGCGTCGGCCTCACAGTTCTGAGGATCCGGGTGCAAATCCTGGCCCCGCCTGTGTTGATTTTTCATGTTCTAGTCGCAGGGAAGTCTTCTGCATCGCTTTTCTCCATCTTAATTAAAGCTGACTAATTTGGTATTTTTTATACCCGTGTATAACGCGGACCCTAGATTTTTAGCGGAAAAAACGTGCATTGTACATGAAAAATTACAGTTGAATAAAATTGTATGTGAGTAGATGAGACACCCCTCCTCTAAACAGTTCATATTGAAATTTAAAAGGGTGTTAAATCATATCAAATGTCTTCCAATTCTATCACACACGATTGAAATGCACAAACACTTACACTAAGCGTCAGGATCACAGTTCCGACGGGGCTGTTTTCCGGCACGTTCACCACGTACGTCTGCCGCGAGAAGACCGGGCTGTTGTCGTCGATATCCGTCACCGTCACCGTGACGGTCAAAGCGGTCCGCCGGGGGTCCACGGCCTCGTCGGAGGCTTCGATCACCAGCTCGTAGCCGCTCCTGAGCTCCCGGTCGAGCGGCGCCCGGGTGTAGATGCTGCCGTTGGCGCCGATTACAAACAAGTCGGGATGATTGACGACCCGGTAGCCCACCTGGCCGTTCGCCCCCGCGTCTGGATCTGTGGCCTGGAGGGATCAGAGACGGAGAGGCTTTGCTGGAAGGAAGACAAATCATTACCTTTGTGTAGTCGCTACATGAATACATGGAGATGTGAGATGTGCTTGCTTGCCAAGCATTTTTCCTCTGAATTGCATGAGCTACAATCTGAAACTGAAACCTTTTATTTCCAGTTTCACTGTCATTAAATCTTGCCAGGCTCGCACCGTGACTTGCTACAATAACTGCAATTCATTCTACAAAGTTGACTGCACTGGGTTGAAACCTACCATAACAACAATCGGATCAATTTTGAGCTCTTCAAGCACAGTTAGCAAGGTCCGATTATTGGGTATACCTGAGAGAAAATTTTCTTTAGTGTAGGTTGCGTTAAGAGAAGTTATTTTTCTCCCCCATCTGCTCAGGACTGACAATCGTAAACGTTAAAACTGCTTAGTATTTATGATCACAAATCCCGACCTGTGTGGTCAAAAAGGTGTTCAAAAGAAGTCACTGGCTCTGCGATTGTGACAAAGAAAACGATTAGGGCCAAAAATTAAAGCTATTTACAACCACAATGTTGTACTGGATACAGTGACAAAAATCTGGCCAAGTGGCCAAAATCAATTCGCAAGGAATATTAGAAGGCACAAAACCATTACTTTCCTCTAAATGAATCTCCTCAGCTTGCAACAAAATAGTTCCTTGGCACTAAAACTAAGGTGATGCCATGGTAATATTTTTATTAGTTTGAGATTGGGTGAATTTGGCAGTGGCATATCGTGAATATGCATAGTTACTACTCTTTCTTCTTCTTTGTATTTGGCACGAGTCAACATGCACTGTGGCGACAGACTCCTCTCACAGGTCAGTCTTGGTACTACAACAATCTGCTTTGGAGCAGGAGATTCACAAATGTCAATGGAGATTTCGATTTCTCAGGAACCCGGCAAACTCTTTACTGTAATTTCCGGCCTACAGAGCGCACCTGTTTATAAGCCTCACCCAGTCCATTTGTAAAGGAAATTCCATTTGGTACATACATAAGCCGCACCTGTGCAAAAGCCGCAAGCGCCCACATTGAAACACGGGATATTTACAAAGAAAGGCGGTAAACAGAAAGAGCTTTCAAAGTTTTAATAACTTAGCTTAACATAGCAAAACAAAAAAAAAAAACAAAAAAAAACAGCTGTGGCAGCTACACAATAGCAATACGGTAGCACAGCACGAACAGGGCTGGTTAAAAAAAAATAATAATAATAAAAAAAAACATACCTAAATCACCGAGACACGGCAGTAACACAGCAGCAACACACTAGCGTGCCGCTAATGCTAGCATAGCGCTAACAGGGCCAGTTGAAAGAAAAAAAAAAACAGCCGTGCCAGCTACACAATCGCAATACGGTAGCACAGCACTAACAGGACTGGTTAAAAGAAAAAAAAAAAGAAAAAAAAAAACATACCTAAATCACCGAGACACGGCAGTAACACAGCAGCAACACACTAGCGTGCCGCTAATGCTATCGCGGCGCTAACAGGGAAAGGAAAAGGAAAGGAAAAATGGAAAAAAAAACATACTGGTAAAAATCACTTCCTCGCCACATTGATTCCACCGTCTCACTCTTACCTTTTCCGCTCGAGTGACCCCTTGTGGCCATTAGAAAAAAAAAGTATAAATTAGCCGCATCACCGCATAAACCGCAGGGTTGTAAGCGTGTGGGGAAAAAAAAAGTCACACCTTATAGGGCGGAAACTATGGCAAGTAGTAGGTGCATTAAAAAATGGTTTCTGTTTACCCTGCTTTATTGTCATCTGTCATTGTTGCAATGTCATTAGCATACAGTAGTACGGGGGAGGGAAAAAAAAAAAAAACTCCATCAAAAGTCATAAATAACCTCATTTCCCTCCTGACCTGGCAGACGTAAACTGTGAGTAACACTATTTACATAGACCATTAATAGCGGAAAGCGATAAATATTCACTGCGAATGAGCAACACATTTCAAAATTGAAGGTGTTTGCCTGCAGGCTGACAGCAGCTGTTTTGTGTTTGATCTGATCCAGAACACGATCCATTAGAGCCGGGCTTTTCGTTCTAACACCTTGCGTGTTTACACGGCATACAGACGGCGGCTGAAACAACGCGGGCGCAATTTGGGTTCTCATCGCCGTCGTCGCTCGGGAGATTTGAGTCCTCGTGACGGATCGCGCGCCGGTTCAAAAGGCCAACGTGGCTTCGGTTACGCAGCGCCGGCTTCTCGTCGCGAGGGACGCGGCCTGCATTGCGCTTAATGGCGAAACGCGTCATTCTTCAAGTCAATAGCGTCCAAAAAAAAAAAAAAAAAAAAAAAGTGGTTTGGTGCTTCATATTTTAAAGATTTTGATTGACACGAAATAATCGAGGTGTTGCTGAACTGTAGACTTTCAGCTTTAATTCCAAGAGATTTCACAAAAGCTATGTAAATTATTCTTACAAAATAAAACATCCTACAAAATGGAGGTACGCTGCATAAAATGACTGCAATCCCTCAAAATTAAATGCGCTATTTTTGTCAAACCTCTTCAATAAATGCAAAAAGTCAACACTTCATTGCGTTATTGTTGCTTCCATCGACTGTGCAATTTTCTTTTTGGACAGGTCAAATCCAGTTCCAATCATCGCTTAGTCTCCATTCCCGCCACTTGAGGGCAACAAATCGTACACCGACTTCCTGTCCGCTCCGAACGTACCCCATTAATATTCATGCGTCATTCACTGAGAAATTAAACGCCCAAAACATGTTTTGCAACGATAAAGAAGTGAAGAAAAAGTCTTGGAACAGAACCAAGATTCATTGTTTTTTTTTTTTTTTTCCCCCCTTGCTTGGCCTTGGCATCAAGTTTTATGGAATATGATTGAAGATTTTGCGCTTATTCCAGCTCACTAGCGGCAATGGTGTGAATAATTTGTGGTAAATAAATTATACGGAATAATCAATTCAGTGCTACTTTGATTCACGACAGCCTCAGTTTAGTAGCGGGCGAAGAATAAGTTCGGCAAAAGTGATGTCAAAGAAATTGTTGGATTCTTACTTTTTTTGTTGTTTTTTTTAATCGATGTATGCCTTTATAAAACACAATGTCGTAGAGTGCTGTTGTTCGTGTGGACGATTGGGGGGTGCTGGAAATAATTAATGGTATTTCTAATTAAAATTGGGAAAGTTGATTTCAGATACAAGTCATTTGATGTCCTCGGAATTGAATTTAATTAAATTTGGAAGTCAAGGTAATCCTGTGGCATGCAATAAAATGAGGACAAAGCGACCAGCAAGCGCAGAGCACGTCTGCGGTTCGAGTTTTGACTCTCACTTCTGGCCCTTGCTGGAGTCTGCACGTTTTTAGCCTGACACCGTCATTGTTGTTTTTGGAAAAATTGCAACAAATTCAACAAATAAAGACAGTGCAGTTGCCTTTTTTTTTTTTTTTTAAACCAATCTTATTGGTATGTTTTATTGATATTGTGACACAGAGTCCAAAATTCTGCTCAATTGGGCTCGGAAAATGGATTATTTTTTTTTTGTTTTTGGTGAGAAATTTGGGAAATGGGTTTTCTCCAGATACTTCTGCTTCTTCCCAGATTCCAAAAACATTCACGTTACGTTCATCGTTGACTATCCATTTATTTTGTGAGCCGCTTATCCTCACAAGGGTCGCGGGAGTGGTGAAGCAAATCCCAGCTGTCACCAGGCAGGAGGTCGGGTATAACCTGAACTAGTTGACAGAAAAACGCTCACAATCACACCTATGTGCAATTTAGAGTCTGCAAGTTTTTGGGATGTGGGAGGAAACCGGATTGCCCGGAGGAAACCCACGCAGGCACGGCGAGAACATGCAAACTCCACACAGGCGGGGCCAGGATTTCAACTCCAGTCCTCAGAACTGTGAGGCAGACGCTAGTCTAAACAATTGTTGTTAATATTTCTTTAAAGGATTTATTCAGAGTTGTTCAATTAATGTGACATATTTTGGGGATGTGGGAGGAAACCGGAGTGCCCGGAGAAAACCCACGCAGGCACGGCGAGAACATAAACACTCCACGTAGGCGGGGCTGGGACCTCAAACTTGTGAGGCCAATGCTCTACAACTGAGCCGCCGTACTGCCTCATTGATGACTAAATGATCAACAAATATATGATATATGAATGCAAATCCTTGTTTTTCTATATGTGCCCTGAATTGGCTAGCGATCAGTTCAGCGTGTACCGTAATTTTTCGAGTATAATGCGTCTCGAAGTATAATGCGCACCCCCAATGTTGATCTAAAAATTAAAAAAAAAAAAAAAAAAAAAATCAGGAAAAGCCTTATACCAATGTACAATGCGCACCAACAGTTTGCTCCTACCCATATTCTCAAAATATTAGGAAGGATCTGTATTTATATTTTGTTAGATTTCGACCAGTATTGTTTTTCAAAAAAACTGTCTGTGCAACAATCATTAATAATAATCATTGTGCATGTGCTGATTGTGCGGTAATATAATATTGGGACAGGCCACGGGGCACGCTTTTCTTTTAAAAGGAGCTGCAGAACTCGCTGTTCTCGTCGACATTTTTTGTCTCGGTTTAAATTAAAACAAAGTCACTGGTTTCTGATCTTTGGTGCGGTAGCACCAAACATGCTACGCTAACGTTCCTAAAATGCAACGCCCCCCCCCGAGGAGGTCAGAGTTCAGGTTGGTGGTGCACATTCCCATAGTAAAGATAAATGTGTAACATAAGATATTGAATATCATATCAAAATGTATATTTATACTTTTTTTTAACCCTTCTATGTACCTTGTATTTTATATTTTTCATCCATACCTATATATAATGCGCCCGATTAACTTTTTGAAAATATTTTTGGAAACATTTGCGCATTATTTTCGGGAAATGACGGTACCTTCGCTCGACTCACGCGCAACCCTGACAAAGAAAAGCCGTATAGAAAATGGAAATGCGCTATTTTTTTTTTTTTTTTCAGAAGATTAATTCTAAGGATATCTGCTTTAGTTAAATAAGATGACTACTTCCTAAAAAATCTGCGGGACTAATTGCTTTAATAGTTTTAATCAGGCTTGTTTTTATGCGCATACCTATCAAGTACTTGAGATAAAAAAAAATAATAATAAAGAACGAGCCCCCAGTACTTAAAAATTGAGTGTATGACCACCTTGACGCATTGTAAAGTTTTAGGAGACGGTGTTTAATGTTCTCCTTGAGATTTTAGCGTCAGCGTTTTATTTGAACTGTACTTTCTTTACACGTCTTCTCGTGGAGCGTTGCCCTTGGCGAACGAGTGCACGGAGGGCACGCAAAGCTTCCGCTCTTGACGTTTTTTACACACTCGTCGATTGAGGGACTGCTTTGAAGTGACTTTCCCAAAATGGCGAACCTCGTCGCGTCTTTATTCGAGCAACGCCGCTGAAGAAGAGCGCCGCGTGGAGAATATTTAAAAAAAAAAAAATTTTTTTTTAAAAAAAGCCCTCTTGATCAAGCTCAACTCCAGCTTTGCACACGGTGGCAGCGATGTCTTTCGCTTTAATGTACTTTGCGCTGTAGTTTGAAAAGGCTGAGCATGCGGGGCTTACCTACTGGGACGGAGAGGCTAAGCAGGCGAGGCGATTGTGAGGGTGGGGGGGGGGTGGGGGGGGGGTCGCCCGCCAACCCAGCTACTTTGTGAGGACGCACTTGGACCAGAGTCAGAAGGCAACAGGGCTTGCTTAGTGTCTTATTTCACACGTCATAAACTCACATTTGCCGCTAGGCTGGAGTATTTCAAACTAGAAATGCACACATAATTACCTATAGAGCTCGAGCACGTGATGTCACCATTTTCACGGCGCCATATTGCAGGTCAAAAAGAGCTGCTCGACAGTGTGGGGGACATTGAACCGGAGCAGAATATACACAATGCCTGAGACTTGTTGTCCTGTTGGTTGTTACAACAGACAAGACAGATATTCAAAAAGATCATTCTATAGAATACCAACTGAAAAGATGGATGGATTTCGGCAATTAAACGTGAGGGATTGTGCGCAACCAAATACACACGACTGTGTAGTGATCGCTTCATTTCAAGTAGGAATTATTCCTTTAAATTTCAAATTCCCAAGAAGTATTTATCATGCCAAGTTGGCTCATTTGAGAACAATGTGTTAAAAAAAAAAAAAAATAAAGTTGTCTCCAATGTACACGGAAGCATGTTGCGACCACACGTTAATCTTTGGTCAACCAGATGTTTTTTTGTTTTGTTTTTTTTTTTTAAATTTGCTTTGTTCTCAAATGAGTCCAATGCGTATTTAAAAAAAAGAAAATAAACTGTCGGTCACAGAGAGGTTTATGTAGGTTAACGTGTAGCCGCAACGCGCTTCCGTGTACGGGGGCTGAAGGCTATCCCAGTATTTTTTTAAATACGCATAGGACTCATTTGAGAACAATGCATATTTAAAAAAAAAAAAAAAAAAATCTGTCGCGGAGAGGTTGACCGAAGTTTAACGCGTGGCCGCAACACGCTTCATGTACGGAGGACCCGAATTTCATTTTTTTTTATTTTCCCCCAATCATAACAAATGAATGCGAGTTTGTGTAAAACGAGGGGTCATTTATTGAAATATTGGTATTTGTATTGAAAAAATATGCGGGATTTATTCTTGATTGAGAACAGATGCAGCAATGAAGTATTTGTATGCGTAAAGACTTTTCTAAACTTTCAAACTCTTCCGTGTAAATCTCGATGACTTACTCACCAGATCCATGTGTAGATCGTGTTGTCCAAGACGAGCCGAAGCGGGTTAACTGTCCACTTTCTTATCAGTGAAAACATCGACTCGGGCATTAAATATGGTTCGTCTCTGCCAAGAGTCTCTCTTTTTTTTTTTTTTTTTTTTAAAGACAAATCCAATATTTTAGCACATGTGATGAAGGTTTCCGTTCCTCTGTCGGATACGATGATCACAAAACGAGGTTCTTTGATACTTGTAGGTTTCTTCGTAATAGCGAAGCGCAGCCTCCCCTTCTTCTTCTTCTTCTCCTCCATCGACCTCTCAGCAGTCATACCAAGTACGTCATCTTGTTTTTTTCAATGTATTTGTTTTTTATACAAATTCTTTTGATATAAATTCTGACTTTAACGGTGGAATCCGACTCAAGTCGAAATTCGAGTTAAGTCGCGACTCTCGGAACGGATCTCAGTCGTAGACCGAGGACTCCCTGAACTTGTTTGCAGTGGACGTGAGGCTTCTGTCCAAGGCAGTCACACTTGCTGCCCCTTACTTAGTTATCTGTGCTTTTATTGTTTTGTTTTTTTTTTTTTTTTTTTTTTAATTCATCATTGGGTGTGTTGATTGGGTCGACGCTGAATTGGAAAGTGAACTTTGATCAGCTTGATTTAAATTAATGTGTTCTTAATAAACATTTTGCTGCAATAACTGTCTTCAATAAAAGACAATGACGACAGCACCATTTTGGATATCAGCACCCGCGAAAATATGACCACGAAAAGATGACATCATCCATTGTATTATTCATCATCATTTTGAGATTAATTCCCTATTTATATGCAAAATGGGGTAGTAACTCTGTCGCGGAAGAACGGCGATGAAGCCAAGACCAATTGATTTTACGGCTTTATCGACAATTTAGTGGCTGAAAGACGTTAATTATGAAGTACACTTTTCATGGTTTTGTCATTAAACCACGGGTTCAATTTTAACCACGAATATCATGGGTCTGTAGTGTGATGATCAGTTACGTTGTAAACGTCCAATTTTAACTCTGAAAATGAAATGTAGGGTTGTCCTGATAGCATGGGGGGGTGTGTGTGGGGAGGGGGGTGATTGAAAATGCCTCGCGTGTCAAACTTACCTTGACTTGTCCCACGAGCAGATTGGCCTCCTCTTCTCGGACAGTGAAGTTAGTGGGGGCCACGGGGTCAAACTCGGGGTCGTTGTCGTTGACGTCGGTCACGACTATGTCCACCGTGGTTGTCGACGTCTGGGGGAGGGAGAGCGATCCAAATTTGCAATCACTTGAAGAAGCAACAACGAAAATGCCCCAAACTGCACATTCTGAAGAAAGTACATCCAGAAACGTTACATTCAAACTGTAAATTCTGTGTACTGTCCATAGAATTTATTACACCAACTGCCAGTGTAAGTTTTTTGCCACAAACATTTTGCACCCAATAACACCTACAAAAATCAAATAATCAAACCAAATAAGTCGTCAAAAACAAGGCAGAGATTTTATTTCCAAAAAAAGATTCAGTTTTAGTCAGCCACTGTAAAATTATGTAGCTTGAACATTAACACTGCGTCCAAACATAAGAAACTACAGGAAAGAAGTGTACTTGAATGACGGTACAATCATATTTATTCAAACATTTGTATATTTATCACGCGCAAAGAGTCTCGATTAAATGACGACGTCGGTTATGGTTCTACACTACTCGATTTCTTGTTCACACTATAGCCCTCATATTACCTTTTGAAGACCATTTTACTTTTATTGCATTTTCATTATTTGCTTAAATATGACCTTATACATTTAATCAACAGATAAAGTGTTGCCCTTTTGCTAATCAGACAAGGATGCGTACTGGAGCCGATGGTTGTCCTTGATCTTTGTACGCAGAAAACCGTCTGCCGCCATCCTCCTATCCCAGGCGTTGCCGTGGAGACAAACGACACCAGATAAGGAACGGAAAGTTAGAATCCCGGCCCAGGATCAGACTGCGGGGGTGGGGGGTAGCCACTTCAAACATGGACCCATACATATAAAAACCTCGTGTTACTGGGCAGCTTTTGACTTCTTCTTTGGCCATCCTGCCGGAAGACACACGTCTCGTGTGCGGCAGATACCTAGATAAGACCCGGACGTCTGTACTGCACATTCCTTTGTCATAAATCCATTTGCTGTTAACTTTTTCTAATCGTTGGTCATATCTTCCTCGACTCGTGAACACGCGTAGGGTCCAAACTCGCAAATCCCTACACTTTTAACACATAATCCCGCTGGAATGAAGATTAGCCGGAGTAAAACACAATATATGTGCATGAATTGGAAGGGCGGAGGAGGAAGAGTGAAGCTCCAAGCAGAAGAGATGGCGAGGGTGGATGACTTCAAATACTTGGGGTCAACAATACAGAACAACGGAGAGCGTGGTAAGGAAGTGAAGAAACGGTGTCTGGTGTTCTACGTGACAGAAGAGTCTCTGCTAGGATGAAGGGCAAAGTTTGTAAAACAGTGGTGAGGGCGGCCATGATGTACGGATTAGAGACGGTGGCACTGAAGAGACGACAGGAAGCAGAACTGGAAGGTGGCAGAAATGAAGATCTTGGGGTTCTTGCTTGGAGTGAGCAGGTTGGATAGGATTAAAAACGGGCTCATTAAAGGGACAGCCAAACTTGAATGTTTTGGAGACAAGATCAGAGAGAGCAGACTTCGATGGTTTGGACATGTCCAGAGGCGAGAAAGTTGGTAGAAGGGTGTTTAGGATCGAGCTGCCAGGCTAAAAGGTGAGAAGAAGACCAAAGAAAAGGTAGATGGATGTTGCAAGGGAGGGACATGAAGATTCTAGGGGTTAGAGAGGAAGATGCACGAGATAGGCTTCGATGGAAAAAGATGACACGCTGTGGCGACCCCTGACGGGACAAGCCGAAAGGAAAAGAACACGTAATTCCCTTCATTGGTTTATTCCACCAGTGTACGCATGATCTTTTGTTTTTATTTTTTGCCATCTGCCTCTGTAAATCACACAGCCTCGCAGTTCTACCGCAGAACCCGTGCCAGTCCTTTGCAAAAATGACTGGCAGTTAGCAAAGCTCGATACTAATCCCGGAATAAACGGTCGGTCTTGTAGGGAACATTTCGATGTAGAAGCGGTCGACCCCTCGCAACAGTTCCAACCAGAAGTGCGTTTGAAGATTTGCCCCCCCCCTGCACTTGAGCAGCGTTCATCCCAGAGGAAACAATCTAGTTCTTCCATCTCGGCGTCCTCGCGGGGATTCACCGCAATTGTTGTTTGCTTTGTTCGGGCGTAATTACAGACATTCACGCGGGAGCTGACACGCTGGAAGCCGCCACACACACAGGCGGCCCACTTGATCCACCGCCACGATGGGATACCAGGTATCATTAACGTCGGCGTGGCGGTGACAGGCTCTATTTATTTTTCACTTTGCAGAAGACCTGCAGCCAATTAGTGTCACCATCCCGGCGTGAATATATATATTTTTTTTCTTCAAAGCCGCAAGAACCAAGAGCCTGATTAACGAGCGGCTATTATTTATTTAAAGCCGGCGCTCCGTGATGTCTGAAAGGCACCCGAGGTGGAATCTTTTGCGTGTCGGCTTTTCAAGTGACAGGTCTGACCGGAAGCCGTTGGATAAGATCGTGCTGTTAGGATTCGTGTAGGGGCGTCAGCTGAGGGGCGAGGATAGAAAAAAAAAAAAAAAAATGGTGTTATCCCAGTTGGTGTCTGAGCCCCCGCGAGGGAGTCGGTATGACAGAGTTCACACCTGAGAATACCGATTTGGGAAACTGGTCACATGGACTGCAGATGGAGCTGGTTGTGCTGGGGGCCACGGGAAGATGTCACGTTTTAACCGGCAAAGAAAGTTTGCCGCTGTACTCCGAGATCATTTTCTCCATGTCACAAAGCCTTTAGATTGCATGCACTCTTAAGTAATCATCTCCACGCCATTGAGCTTTATTGCCAAACCCATTTTAAGACAATTTCACATACAATTAAACGATGAAGTCCTGAGACTTTTTGCGAAAAGAGCTTTAGGACACGAAGCACCTACGCGAACGTAAGTCCCGAATCTCGAGATAATGTTCGCGACATACCGAAAGTAAACGATTTTCTCCTTTTAACTATGTCATTGGATTTATGTTTGTCTTTTCCACTGTTTGCCTTCTGAACTTTGATGTTAGCTTCAGAAAAAAAGATACAAAGCAAAGCTCCTCAATCTTTGATTTAGCTCCCTTGGCAAGCAAAAGCAGGACATTTTTTGTTGCAGGTTTTAAGACAGCTGGATGCTTCACTCCATTTCCTCCTGATCTTGGAACTGATCCTGTATTTGTGTTTAGTTTTCAGTGTTTGTTTGACTGCACACTCTGTTTGCCGGCACCAATACGCAAATAAAGAGTCCCAGGTCTAGTTTTGATCCATGACATGTGCCCGAACCACCTAAGCTGATTCTCATGGGACCGGTCTGAGCGATCCCAGTACTGAAAAGTCTCCTTGTGATTAACGCGGATATGCGTATATTTTGTAAACTTCCGGCCAGTCTGAAACATCCCCATCCATGCTTCAACACGTCCCATTCGACAACTTGACGCCGAGTGTTCAAGTTCGCTATGGACGTCTCGGAAAGACGAACACAGCGAACGTACATCTATGTGTATATCTTTTTATCAACTTTTGTTTCAAGGTTAGGTTATAACGTATGTTAGCTAGCTCTACGTCGAAGAAGGGGAACTATGAGACCGGCGGATTTCCCAGTAAGCGTCTGCTACGGACCCAGAGTTCCGCTGTTAGTAACGCATGCGCATTGATCGCAAGGAGACTTTTCAGCACGGGGGAGCGCTCAGACCTTCATACCCGGCTCCGCGGCCGACCTCACGAGGTTGAACAACTACACTTTTGCAAAGAAAACTCATTTCCTCTATGTACCCAAGACAGATTGTCCTTTTTCCTCACTAGCTTACGAGCACTTCGATGAGCTCGTCGACAGTGTGCGTTCACGTCACCATGTTGCCACGGTTACCGCAATTCTATGCTAATTATGCACACAAAAGCCAGACTTTCCCACCCCCACGCCAGTGCATATTTTTTTCCCTTTATCTTTTCTCATGTTTCCGACCTTCCTCGCAGAATCTCTCCCTTCCCCTACTTCCTCGTTTATCCCCCCGCAGCCGCTGTGACATGGTTTCATCCCGCAGGTGACATTCGGCACACCCGAGTCACGCGGCAATTTATTTTGCGCCCGAGACGCTTCCCTCTGCTGCACCTCGATCTAAAACTCGCACAACACAGGTGAAGCTTATTGACTCATACAATCTGTCCATCTTTATTGAGATAAATAGCCTCATCCCTCAGCGTACCGCTTCCCACATCCCCCCCCCCCCCCCCCCCCGCAACAAGCTGTATTCACCATCACTCTTCCGGAGAAAGAAGAGACTTTTTAGAGCAGACGATCAGCAAAAAGAGGGGCACGCGTTTCACCTCGGCCTTGAAACGGCGACAGCTGCCCGAAGTCGACCAACTCAGGTGACACCTAATTAAATTAGAATGGTTTATATGACAGTATACGCAGTGAGAACCAGAGAAGCATCTGTTGTGGGTTCTGGATTACGAGCAGTCTGAAGACAAAAAAAACAAAACAAAAAAAACAATACTTCAAGTTCATCACGAGTGAATAAACCAGGGTGTAGTAAACTTCTTTTATGATAGTTATAATTAATATATTGACCTGAGTACTTTAAAATGATGTCGTCAGAACTCAAACCCAGAATTTTGTAGGATATGGGGAGGGGAAATTAGACTGGCGTGAGTTGAATGCTTACTTTGACAGGGTGGTGGGGGAGTCCTACAGTAAAGCCTCATTTTCCAACGTCCCCGTTTTCGAACAACAATTGCCAGATTTTTTTTGTTTCTGTTTTCGAACGAAAATCGGTACTCGAACGGCCCCCGACAAAACCCGGAAATAACATATTGCGGGCGGCCGGACAACACGCTTTGTTGTGGATGCCCACACCGCCGGAAAAAAAAAAAAAAAACGGAAATAACAATGTACGAAGCTGACCCACCCACGACGTGTTTTGTTATTGTCTATTCGAACGCCCCCCCCCCGAAAAACAAAACGGAATTGACACAACGCGCAATCAATGTTTCGAAAGAATGCAAGTTCCTTGTTTAAAGTTATTCTGCACTTTTGTTCATAAAAAAAAAGTTTACAAGACTAGGGGCCGCGTCGCTACAGATAGATGGACTCCCAGCCTGGCGTACTCTACTACTAAAACATACATTTTAAGCAAAAAATAAATATATGACTTCATTTATTTTATTATATAAAATATCTAAACTATACATGTATTTCTACTACGCAGTTTATTATCAGGAAAAGCTAAAAAAAAAAATGCTTTAAAAAGCCAAATTGTTTTAGGCTTCAAACGCATTATTTCTTTTTCCACTCATTGTAATGAGAGACATCGATTTGGTTTTCGAACAATTCACTTTTCGAACCGTTTTCTGGAACGGATTGTGGTCGTGAACCAAGAGATCACTGTGAAAAACAGAAATAAAATAATATTTTCCAAACTTGTTTAAAATTATGCACCATCAGAAGTGAATAAACCACTTTGTACAAACAAAATGCACCCCCATAAGTAGAAAAAAAAAATCATATATATATACATATATATATATATTTTTTGGGGCTGAGTACAATTATCAACACTAAAAAATAAACTTAAAATCAAACATTCTTAATTTACCTAATTGGTTTAAAATGTTGCCATTATCATCTAGTTGGATTTTGGCACAAAATATGTAATGTAAGTATTATACCAAGAAAAATGATATGAATGTATAGAGGTAAATATGAGAAAATTAAAAAAAAGATTAATTTTAAAAAATTGGCTCAACCCAACTGTTTTAAAGAGTGTGTACAAAAAAATTGCGCTGTGATAAAACTATTAATCTTTACCTCAAATATTAAAAAATGTAGTTTTGCCTTTCACAAGCAGATGGAAGTGCAGAATAATGAACTCAACTACATGTGATACTTACGCAAAGCTACATTTTCACCCAGTAAATCTCCATTTCCCTCCCAATAAAAGACAGATGTACAGTTTGTGATAATAAAGGGCCTCGTCTTACCCCTCCAGGGTTTCCATCTGAGGCCGTGACGACCAGACGGTAGCGGTCGTTGCTTTCTCTGTCGAGAGGTTTCTCCAAAATTAAAAGACCAACGCTGTGAAGAAAATCAAAATGTTACATTGAACAGATCGACGCCCATTTTCATCAATACCCAACCACCAAAAGGCTCGGTGCATCCATTTTTCCTCACACGTTTGTCCCTCGGAAGGATATGAATACGCAATAAGCACTTGGAGGGTGATGGGCGTGCTGCCGTTAGAATGTATTTAATTAAGATATTCATTCGCATTCATGACTTTTTGGCCATTGACTACTAAGAGGAAGAGCAAGTCGGCTTTTAAAAGGTTACCACGCAGCCCACACCCAGATGCAAAACACGCAGCGGGGAACCCATGTTGTGCTTCCAGTCACCGCGGCGCACGAGCAACAATTTGTTGCCAGGGAGGATTTCCGCAGAGCAGCCTGCGCGGTCCCCGAGACCGGCGCGCGGAATTATCTTTGTTTGCACACACACGCACGCGGCGGCGTAAGACATGACAGCGGGCGCAAGTGCATTAATACAAATAGTCGCGAGCGCACGGCATACGCAAAGCGACAGAATCCAGCAGAGAATCCGCCAGGAACGCGAACAAATTGCAGCTCAAATAACGAGTGCAGCGTCCTGTTCTTGCCTTCGACCTTCTAATTGAAGGTAGCGGCGGACCGCACGCGACTAAATTAACTCAATTTTCGTTCTTAAATCGCATTTGTTGATTTTATTTATCATCACGAGCACGGCATGAGTGACACCGATGCTCATCTTCGCACAATCCAGTTAAAAATGAGCAACATGAATTCCAGCAATTATACTGCTCCGAGTGTTACGTATGTGTTATGCCTTATGTGTTACAAAGTCGTTTTATTTACATCAACAATGATGCTCATTTCCGTCAGCCCATCTACATTATACGTTGTTCAAGTTTTATTATGTGGTTTAATTGAAAATGTTGGTGTTTAAAACTACAGTGTTTAAATGACCTTTTCTTTTGTGTGTAATTTTTTTTTACAGTAAATTCCAATTGGGAGTGACAAATATAGAATGATTTTTTATATGGCCAGGTCACGCCCCCGACGACATGTTAGCCTACCACTTCTTGAAAGCAAGTGAGTGAGAACAGGTGGTAGGGAATAGTTGTATTACGTTTGTTTGAATTAATTTAAATGTTTGTAAAAGTGCGTGGGATATGGAAAACTATTACAAAAATGTACCCTTATATGGTCTCCTTTTGACATGGGTAAATTTCATCGCAACTCACTGACAAATTTACGTCAATCTTAATGTATTATTATAGAGCGCTCTTTAAAGGGCTACTGCCATGAAATGCATGATTTTTAGTATGTTATTAATGAAAAAATGTCAGCCGACATAGACCCATGCGTCCCCCCCCCACTACAAAACATGATTTTGATGTATACAGCTTTTCTTAACTCCCGCCATGAAAATCCTCTCGAGGGATTTGTTTTCGAGAAGAAGCAGGAAGTGACATACATGGCGGGACCGCCCTCAAGTGGACTCGTTTGTTTCCATTAGTTTGAGTTCCGAGAAGGTGGCTCGTTGTTCCTTCGTGTTAGCCAAAATGCCGGCTCGTTGCATTGCTGGATATTGCTTGAACGCTCGGGAGGATGGATTTACCCTTCATAAGTTTGCAAGAGACCCGGTTCTTCGTGAAAAATGGATTGCACGGGTGCAAAGGACGAGAGTTTCGTGGGTTCCAAATGACAGGTAGGTGTGTATACAGCTACAAAAAAAAAAATAAAAATAGTTTGGGGCGGATCACGTAAACCGTCTCTCATATTGTAACAAAAGATTCGCGTACATATGACAGGGGTGCTAAATGTGTCGCATCTGACAGCTTCCAATATGCAGCCAATATGGCGACCGCTTGGATGTCGAATGACACTTCCGCAACTTTGCGCATGGATGACGTGCTCGCCGCTCATATTTATTTTTTCGTGGAGACATTGAAGTGTATATTGTTATATGTATTGTTCATTTCACTATTTTAGAATGTTTATAGGGATGACACTTGACCTTTAAATGAACCTTTTAACTGGTTTCAACAGTTAGCATGTATCCTTTTGGCGAAATAAATATGATAGCATCACAACCAAGGCAGATAGCTAGGAAAGTAGCTAACATTAGCGTGGCTAACATCAGTTCGCTTCCCCTCTGACGTTACTTCACAAAGCAGAAAAGAGCAGAGAAGTAACTGCTTGTTTTCTGAGAAATACTGTTAAATACTTCAACTATTCTAGTTCATTTGATTGTATCGAGAAAAATGGGATTACACTCTAAACAGATTTGATTTACTGCCAAAAGCCTATTGCTAGTCGTGACGCCCTCGATCCAGGGGTTAGCACAAAATGTTGTTTTTCTTTACCCATTCCAAGTGGGAACATTTCAATCTCTCGTACTGAAAGTCGAAATCCATATAGTCTTACTGTTACACGTGTTTATGACATCTACTCAAATATTTCAAAAGCGAGAAAGCCTGAAGCGTTTATAGGCAAAAGCCATAGTTAAGCAAATGATCCTCTGTTGTTGGTAGATGAGATGCAAATGAGAGAAGAAAAAAAAAAACGGGGGTTTTAGGTGAAGAAAAGGACTTTTGGCATGATAAATGTACAGCTGTCACACTAATGATTCACTTCAGACAGGATTAAGGGCCGCAAATTGGCTTGAGTTCCACATTTCAAAATGATACATTGACCGGTGTTAAGGTTTAGGGGGATAAACGATGTAGCGAAAGAATGTGGATCAATATATATAGCGCAGAGGTGGATAGTACGATATGATACCGCAGCGCAGACGCCATCAATCAAACTTCTGAGCTAAATCTCTGTCTATTTTATAGACTGACCAGGTGATGCCTCTATATGGTACTTGAAAATGGCGAATTTACAGTTATCCTGCTGCAAGTAGTCTTGAGAAGACGGGACAATGTGGTCATAAAAGGCCTGACGTGGTCAGCAATGATACTAGACGGTCTTTGAATCATGCTGTAATTGGCGCTCATACCAGTGCTTTACAGTACTTCTCGGGAGGGACATGCAACACCAGTATAATTTACTGCTTGTACCATGATACGGCGAAGGGGATTCTGATCAACCACTGAACAACCAACTGTGGTTTTCATCAAAGGGGAAATCCGGTTCTTTCCATGAACAGTGTATCAATAGGTCACGTAATATCTACCCTATTTTGACAATGTGATGTTAAATCCTCTCTCGTTTCATAGTATTTTGAGATTTTTATCGACAATTACAAATTTTCAGGGGCGCTGCCATTTTCGCGAGTCACATGATCTACGTAGGCGTATGTGACGTGTACTGTGCCGTTCCAAACGCTGAATTACGTGGGACACCGTTTATGCCCAGCGCCGATTTCTCAGATTTATCCTCATCTGATGAAGAAATAGCAGTATCGGTCGATCAGGAAGACGGAGGAATACTTCCATACAGATTTAAACCTGTGGCTGTAATTAATGTTGAATATTCGGATGGTTCTTCGGGCGGAATGACGCAGAGTCTGACTACTCGGAGGCCTACGCATGACATAAGTGCGTAAACAAAGGCCCCCAGGAGTTCCGGGTCGGCAGCCGCGGACGGTTCTTCGGACGGGAATGACACAGAGTCTGACGAGCGAGCTCAGGTGGTGGCCGCAAACCGAAGTTCCAGGCGGCCGTTAGCCCCAGACGCTGAAGCTAGGCTAAAGGCCTCCGCCACCACCAAAACTTGGCGGAGCCTTCGTTTACGCGCTTATGTCACGTGTAGGCCTCCGATTGGTCAGACTCTGCGTCATTCCGCCCGAAGAACCATCCGAATATTCAACATTAATTACAGCCACAGGTTCAAATCTGTATGGAAGTATTCCTCCCTCTTCCCGATCGACCGATGTTGCTATTTCTTCATCAGATGAGGATAAATCGGAGAAATCAGCAAGGGGCATAATGGTGTCCCATTTAATCGAGCGTTTGGAACGGCACGTTATATGTCACATCCGCCCACGTCGGTCATGTGACTCGCGAAAATGGCAGCGCCCCTGAAAATTCGTAATTGTTGACAAAAATATTCTCAAAACACTCTTAAATGAGAGAAGATTTAGCATGACATTGTCAAAATAGGGTACATATTACATGACCTATTGGATACACTGTTCATGCAAAGCACTTGATTTCTCCTTTAAGTTGGCACATTCTGGTATCGCCTAAATACAGCAATGAAACATCCACATCAATTGCCGTTCCAGACTACGCGGTCTGGCTTCCGCCGCCCGGGCTGAAGCGTCACCTCTCGCCTGCCCTCGGGGTGGTAAACATGCCCCGTTTATAAGGAGCAATGGACTTGAGCGGTCATTATTCATAATAGCTGAACACGAGCAGCGGCATATGCACGATGTCATCTGGAAATTCAACGGTGCAAGAATGTGGAACGCTTCCAAAAATGAGAAATCTCACAGAGTGTATTGTATGTATAAGTAAACATGAGTAGTCAGAAATTACTCTTAATTCAGTCTGTGGCAAATCATAATCTGCTCGTGCATTTATGAAATGTTTCCTTTTCCTGACACAAGGGAACTGGCTTACACAACAGCTCGTCAAGCTACTGATAAAATGTTGGCTAACGGTTAGCCAGTAAACAGCCAGCCGCCAACATCTGACCCCCATCACGTTCACCAGGCCAGTCCCTCCCCTTAAAAGCCACACACATGCAAAGTAAGCTCGGAAAAAGTGTGTGTGGCGGAGCAGCGGTCGTTGTAAGAGAAAGTTAATATCGAAAGTAAACATAAGCAGCACGTCTAGCTCGTCTTTGCTCTACGTTGCCCAGACTGTGTTGCCAACTAAACCAGCGGTGGTTTTTGCACGCTGTCCTGCGATTGAGCAAGACTGCCTCGCGATCGGTTGGTCAATCAATCGACGCATTGAGCACCCCTGCTCTAACTAGTAAAACAATCCTGCAAACTAGTAAAACGACCAGGACTCAGCATTAGAATGACGATGGCTCACTGCACCACGAGCAATCGGGCCAAACAACTGAATTCGATACTTTGCACAATCACAAAGAAAAGAAAAAAAAAAAGTCAGCAATTGCCCCTTGGATATGAAACCAACTTGCTGAAGAGCGAAATGTGAACTGGAGGTGTAGAATTTTTACATAAATTGACTAGACTGTACCACTATTCAAAGGAACTACAGAATTGCCTTTAAATTAAACACCCGTGCGATGTGTGTACAATGCAGGTGGGGGGGCAGGTCTTCTCGGGTGTGTGTGTGTGTGTGTGAATCTTGAGTCTCTTCGCATCTTGACCCTCCAAACCGACTCGCTCATTTATGAGACGGTAAAAAAAGGCCCCCTTAATATTTCATGGCAAAATTCCACACCGTGCGACGGGCGGCAGAGCGGGGCGGGGATTTTTATGTGCCGATATTAATTTTGAGTGAGAGAACAAGGCGGGTGGGGAAACTTCTATTTATGTTTCATGTCCTCCCCAGAGATAATAAAAGTGGTGACGCACCCCCCCGCCCCCGCCCCCTTTGAGAGTTGGTTTGTGCTCAGTTTTTATGTATACAATTGGGTTATTTATGCACACCTGCTGCGTCTAATAACCTTGCCCTTAAGCACCTAAACACCCTTTCGTGCACCTCATTACCAGTCCACGCGGGATCTTTCTGGGATTATTCTTCATTTCCTGTTTTTTTTTCCCCATCGCCTGCACTTTTATCCTCATCTCACATTGACATTTTTGTAATTTTTCAAGCTAAGATTTTTTTTTCCCCCCCTTTGATACGAGCCTCTTGAGTCCTACACTAACTCCCGCTTTTTTTAGAATTATGACGCGACGTTTCATGCGCTGTCGTCTCGGAGACAGCGAAGGGGCTTGAAAAGAGGACAGTTCCAGACAGGAGAGAAGAATGTGTGCACGCAGCTCAAACGGCAACACCGTGCACCGCAAATATTATTCCGTTACACATGAGTGTTTTTTATGGAAGCCGTCGCGGAATCAAAGCAGGTCACTGTACCAGTATAACCAGAGTATTAAACAATAAATCAAATTTCATTCCTCGGCGGTGGCAATTCCGTACATAATACTCGTACTGGGGGAAAAAAAAATGTAAATGCTGACTTTTCACGAGCCGATACACACGCGACAAGGCTGCGGACTTACGTTTCAGAGAGGTTGAACACCTTCTGGGAATCCCCGCTCAGAATGTAATATGCAATGGGGTCATTTTCTCTGTCTGTGGCCTGGAGGAAGAGGAGAGTGCAGGGCCTTTAAAGATCTTAAAATGCCATTAAAGTTGAATTCTTAGTAACTGAACTGAGCTTGAACAAATGGAGGGACGGATAAGTAAAGGAAAAAACTAATTATGGCGCCTATGGAGAAGGAAATACATTGAAACTTAATCTAGTGTTGGGAAAAACAAGGTGTCCCAGAAAACATTTTAAATCGAAATTAAAAGTTACCCCCTTCCTAATAATCGCCCCATAATTCTCAAGGACTGTCCCAGTCGTCTCTGGCATGATTTATTGCATTCCTGGAGGGATTCCCCTGAGATCCCTCACAGCTCCGTCGTCACAGCCAATATCAAAAGATAAAAAATTTGATTGGGGGAGTAAAAAGTTGCTCCAGTGTTCTTCTTGGCCAGAAACTATCAGATACTCGGGGATTTGTGATCTGCCAGTCCTCCAACACATCTCTTGCAAAATCTGAAGAATCTCTTTGTAGATGTGCTGGATGGTCATCTGGACAACTTTGAAGTGGAAAACCAATAGTTTCAGGACTATGAACTATAACTTTTGAGATGCCAGTACTGGAACTTTCCTGACAAACTCTGAAGTTCAGGACAGTGATTCCCTACTAGTGTGCCATGGGACATCACTGTACCATGAGAACTCTTTTGATGTGCCATGAAAAATGATCAAATTTCACTTCATTGGTCAAAATATTATGTATTTACAACAAATAATGTATCTTTGTTCATCTAAGGACAGACTGAACAAATAAATGCTGTTTTGGGAGAAAGTCTATACTGTAGTTGAGCTTTGTATCCACTTTAGTGACATCTTTCTATGGTGGTGACGCACGAGATATTTCAAACCTAAGATATGTGCCTTGGGTCACTAGAGGTTGCGGATTGGAGTTAGGTATCGGGGGTTAGTGTTGGGGGAAAGAGGATGAGGGATGAAGACTATTTTACTTTTATTGCACTTTCATTATTTGCTTAAATATGACCTTATACAGTTAATCAACGGATAAGGTGTTCCCCATTTGCTAATCAGACAAGGATGTCTTATGGAGCTGGTGGTTGTCCTTGATCTTTGTACGCAGAAAACCGGCTGGTGCCATACTCCTCTCCGAGGTGTTGCCGTGGAGACGAACAACATCAGATCAGGAGCGGAAAGTTACCATCCCAGCCCAGGACCAGACTGCGGGGGGGCAGCCACTTCTACCATGGACCCATAGATATAAAAACCTTGTTACTTGGCAGCTTTTGTCTTCTTCTTTGGCGATCCTGCCAGAAGACACACGTCTCATGTGCGGCAGTTACCTAGATAAGACCCGGACGTCTGTATTGCACATTCCTTTGTAATAAATCCATTTGCTGTTAACTTTTTCTAATCCTTGGTCATATCTTCCTCGACTCGTGAACACGCGCAGGGTCCAAACTCGCAAATCCCTACAGGGCTGTGGAATGAAGTTTGGATTGGGGAAAAATATCCGAATCTAGTGAGCTGTTAGAGATTGGGGAGCACACCAATGTAGAAGTGGGGTGCCCTTACCCTCAGGTTAGCGATATAGGATATGATTAGGTGTAAGAGGGCAAAGGACAGCAGTAGGAGGAGTGTTTGGGTCGGGAAAAGTCAATGACTCACCTGCAGATTGAGCAGAATTGCACCGATCCTCGTGGCCTCGCTCACCTCCAGGTTGTAGGTGAGCAGCGGGAATCGCGGCGGGCTCTGATTGTTGGGTGGCAACACTTCGATATAGACGGTTGTGATGGAGCTCCTGGCAAGCGGACGGTAAAGAAAAAAAATAACTATTCCTCCCGTCTATCTTTCTGTCTACACGTCTGTGGTGTAACGTTTCAGTTTATTTCACATTTGAGGCCAAAGCCAAGACCCAAGTCTCAAATCTCAAATGACTCTTAAAGATGATCGTGACTGATTAACCTGTGGTGTGGGGGTGTGTCTGGAGTGATTTTTCCTCCCCTAAATGCTCGCGGCAAACAATCGGAAATGTTAGAACGTGTCCAAAATGATTATTGCAAACCTTTATGTACGCGTGGTAAAGGCCAAGGTGAGATGGTTTTTCTTCCTAATGCGTGGTGTCGCTCACGTTTTTAAAAAAAAAATCACTTAAGATGTTAAAAATTGATGAGTGTGCACCCTACTTTAGAGATTAAAAGAAAATAAGGTCATAAAAGGAGAATTTACCCAGCTGCCTTTGGGTGAGAGTCTGTGTTCAACCTTGACTGGTTGCCAGGTGTATCCCGGGGAACTGTTCACAACTACGTGACACTTTCAGTCTTCAATAAAGCTAACAAATGTCACTGGAGAACCGACACAGACGTTGGGAGAACATGCAAACTCTACACGAGCAGGCCAGGACCCAGAGTTGAACCGCAAAACTCAGTACTGTCCTCACCATATGTCTACGTTTATGCCTCATTTTAAAATCTGTGAAGTCACTGTAGTCCCTGACTGTTATGTCACTCACACATGAATTTGTCATGGTCCTGCCGGTCCAGCCCTGGCTGTGCGGCACACCTGCGCCTCATGCTGGCCGATTGGCCCCGGTGTATATAGGACCGTGGGGACGACTGGTCCGGCGCCAGATCGTTGCGGTTCATGCCCCGTTCCAGCACTCCCGTATCTCTGATCATTTTCCGGTGTGTACCGACCTCCGCCTGTTCTCCGACTGACCCCGTAAGCCTAACTCCTTTGATATTCCTCCCTGCTTTGAACGATCTCCCGTGTACCGACCCCTGCCTGCCCGCGGACTTGCTGTCCACGCCCGACTTCCTGACTACCGCTGCTGCACCTGACTTTCTGTACGATCCCCGACCTTGGAATAATGAACGTTTTTCCCGAATTACGCCTGCGTCTCCCGACTCCTGCATTTGGGTCCTACCTCTGTTCTGATGGGTCGTGATGGAATTTAAGAATTAAAACCCTTAGAGTGTAAAACCCCTCCCACATCGGAATTTCCGCGGAGGCTACCATACCTTCTCAGAGACTCTGGCGCATTGTCAGATGCCTTGATGGTCAGAGCGAAAGATCGTCCGACAGCGAGGCTGACGCCGGGTGCCAGCGTGATGCGCCCCGTGCGATTATTGATGACAAAGTGTCCCTGGGACCCGGCCAGGATCTCGTAGGTCACCAGTCCGTTCAGCCCCTCGTCAGCATCCTCCGCCGTTAGCTTTTGACGCGGGGAGACGGCAAGAAAGAAAGAAAAGGAAGAAAGAAAGAAAGGAGGATCAGCTCGACACTTTGATACCACTCAAGCATGAAAACGACTCGAACCAATCTGGATGTCTGGCCACTATCAGAAGAGAAACGCGAGCTTTGTTCCGGAACATTAAAGGTATACATATTGCATTGAAGATAAGTCTTTGCTGCAGGTGGTCGCAGCTTGTTGACAATCGAGATCAGTGAAAGTTTGAATTGAACTGAATGGCTTCTCTGCTTTTAAAAAATGAAAGCATAAAGCTCGGGGTACCGCTTTGATTTCCAAACGCATTAGTCCGGCCCGGCCAATTACTCGGCGGCAGCTCGCCGCAAAGTAATCGTGAGCAGCGCCGGGGCTTTCCGCACATCTCTCAGGCCTCACGAATTTTCATCCCAAACCGACTGCACCTTGTTTTCAAGTACAAATGGGCGCACGGAACAAAACGTCAGCGACCTGTCTGTTTACTCTCTTTCATCAAGGGCTTATCAAAACCCGGTTAAGCGCTCGCCCCAAACACGGCACGACCGCTGGCCTCGTTTTGTGGAGGCCGAAATGACTTTTTTTTTTTTTTTTTAAAAGACAGATTAAACCTGACCTTTCTGAGTCGGACAGAGAGACAAACGAGTGCAGTCGAGCTACGAACGGAGAGGAAAGAAAAAGGGTGGAAGTCCCTGCGTGAGTGGATTTAGCCGAACGAGGTTAAGGATTTACATTTTTTAGGACACGGACATGCATGCGCGCTCGCTATTAATTGGCACAGATGTTTGTCCACAGATGCAATCAAACAATGATATTAAAAGCCAGTGCATAAATGGAATCAGGACGGATAATGTCCCAAACCATTACCATAATCAGACTACGTAGAATGCCACATTATAAAACAACATAATCCTATTGTGCTGATGTTGAACGTAAATAAGTTTTCTTTTTATTTTATTTTCATGCAGTGTTTGTTTTTTATTGAGTGGCAGCGGTACTGAGCAGAGTTAAGAAATTGAGGTCTTGTTCTCCTGACCTAGAAGCAATGAGCTACAATTACAACCTAAATTGGAATATGACTTCCACGAAGGTGTATTGATTTATTTCTCAACATTCTAGTGTCTTAAAGGTCTAATCCAGAGGAAATGTATTTTATTTGTTTGTTTGACATGGAACAGAGTCAGTGGCTACACGCAGACAGCCGGGGCTAAATAACTACAACATAGATACTACTCGGCACAGTGACAAACATCCAATAATCTACAAAATGCTCTGCGGAAGGGATGGGAACCGGAGAGGAGGAATTTTATTATTCTTGGCATGTTCGAAAAACATCCCACGCAGGTGTAATTCAACCACATGTGTTCGAACCGGCGTGGCGGCCTGAGCGTCGGATGAAACACGAGGACAGGATTCGGCGAGACCTGACGAAGTTGACGCGGAACTTCACACGTTTAAACGTCTGATGCTGCTTGCACACAACAGTGAGTCGTTTGTTGTTGTACTAGCGACTGAGTCGGCATAAAACAAAAACCGAGACCTTCGGTATCGTTCTGCGTTTAAAGATTTTGCCCGTATTTGAAATATTGCACTTGAGAGCACACACCGCCGTAGCCGAATTTCAGCAAGACCTCAGCGTCTACAGTACACTAACTTTATACAGTGCCCAAATTTCGTCACCTCCTAAACATCATATGGATACAGATATTATCTGACATATATATCTGTATCGGTATTGTATTTACATTTAAAACGAGGTAGATATTTGTCAATACTAAACAACTGAATACATACTCGCTACCGAAGCAAAGTGAACGGTGTACCGAGATTTCAAAGCAGTCCTACGTGAAATGCTTGGAACATATTTTGTCCACTTTGTTTTGTAAGTCCAATGCGGCCGCTTTGTCTTCACAAACCTGGTCCTGGTCCTATCTGTTCATCTTTCGGCCATTCATGTAAGCTGACTCAGTCAGAGCAGCCGTATGCAACACACCTCCTCATTATCGTTGCTAGCTTTTTCCACTCTCTGGCTAAACGTTGTCGTGACTTGACGTCGCATTCCGGAGAACACCGGAACTTGCCGAATCGAAGTGACATTTCGAGCAAAACCTCGAGACTGACTTTGACGCTAATTTATTTTATTTCTGTCGTGTTGGACATTTTTAAAAAAAAATTAATGAAATTTTCACTGCATTTGTATGATAGACAAAATACATTTCCTCTGGATTAGACCTTTAAATCTTGCAGCGTTGCCCTCGGCTGCACTCCTGCTAGTACGCGTATGCTCTTGTCCAATTAGACTTCAGCCTCTTTGTGTTGCCATGCCGACTTAATCAACCCACTGCTGTCAGAATCAGCAGTGCTGTCCCGTGTAACTTCAGCGATATTAGCAATTTCTTTCCCCGATGAGGACCAGATAGCTTGACCCGTAATAACGTCAGCCTTTTTCCATCTTCGTACGTTCGTATATTTAATAATCAACATCTCCTATGAGTATGATGTCTCTAATTTCATTGTGTTTTTGTCATATTCAATCAATATTATCTCAACCGCTCCAGGTGAATACGTGGCAATGTTGTCTGCTGCTATATTGCGATTTTGTATCGTATTCACGGTTGTGACCGGATATCTAATGAGGGCCCAGGAAAAAGTGACATTTCGCCCCTTATTATGGCTTTTGTGCAAAAGGCCTATTCGCCAACCATAAAGTCCTTTTGTGCAGCGGGGAATAAATGATTGGCTCCATTTTATTCCTTGACCTCCTACAGCTGCACATATAATGCATTGGCATGCTTCTGCGACAGCGGCAAACATTTGTCGTCAAATGCAGTGCATATAGCATATATTACAAAACAGCCGCCGAAAAACAAGACAACAATATTTATTGATTCAGCTTTTAGCCCCCCCCCACCCCCAGCCCCACCCAAGTGTGTAAAAAGACAACCTCTGAGATTGGATATTATCATATCATCTGGAATGAATGCATGGTTGTAGACAGCCACGGTGTTTCCCAGAGGGACGACCCATCAATTGTTTATGACACACCCGAAAAGATAACAACAAGTGTACACCCACCATAAAAGGTCCCTGCGGTGGGATATGATAATTCATTTATAGCACCGCTCCTAATGATATCTTCATTGTTTGGAGTATCATGCAATAAAAGTAACAAACTGACCATATTTTGCTTTTTGCTGTAATGCATTCACATAAAATCCTCTCACTAGTGCACAATTCCAATACTTAACATTACAATATGCTAAAAATAGCAATAATAAGGCGTTAAATCTTTTTATTGTCATCCATAAAAACGTACAAATACATTACTAAATCAAATGTAAAGAATCAAAGAGTTTGTGGATCGTGATCAACTACTCATTGCGGTTCCTTCTTGTTGTACGTGATTTGACCACCGAGGGCAGCATAACACAGTCATAGAGAGACAAACAAAGACGAGTTTCACAACTACTGTGAGTGACGGCGAAATTAGTCGTTTTTCACAGAGGATATAAAGTAAGTGCTTGTAAAAATTGTGTTAAGTGCACCTTTTTGCTAATATTATACAGTTGATTATGCAGAATTCAAATCTGAATTCCGTGATGAAGGATTCTTGTTTTTCTATGATCGGTAAAAAAATGATCACTCGTTGCTGGATTCGCCGAAAAACGAAGCAGAAACGGCCGCGTAGGAACGTGACGTCATAGACGATGGCGAGCGTCGGAATACATTGTAAGAGCGCCGATGAATTTTCCGATATTTCGAGCGATGAACACTATTCCGAAGGGTCCCACGAAGACGGTGAGGAATACGAGCTTTTTTAAAGGTGTTATGATGCGTGTCACTAATTTGCCTGTACAAGGCTCGTTTATTATCGCGCCAAAACAAACAGAAGATGATAACGTAGCCCACAGACGATTTTAATGAACGGAATCCGTTTAAAATGCTGCCACGTTAATTTAAGAGCAATAGCTGGTGATGCCTTGCCTCAGCATAAATATAATTTCACGTGGTAAACAGATGCCATAACCAGACGGCGCCAGTGGCTCAATACCCGGTCCACCTGTAGTGACCTACGAGGCCCCGCCCCCGAATGGAGCCGTTTTTCCAGACACGGGAAACTAGGTCAAAGTTCGCAGACTTTAATTCATAAATGCTTACAGTTTTTCGGTAAAAACATCGAAAAGGTAATGCATTTTGTGGTACAGTCGAACATATATTTTCATCTAGATAAGATAATTTTCCTTTGAAATTAGACATTACAGACACTTAAAAGCATTCTATCGCTGCCGTACAGATGCCATGCTTCAGCATTTGTCACGGCACTCATCATTATGTGGCGGTAGCATTATGGGAGCGGAATTTAGGGCAAAGTTATGTGACCGTAGTTTAATTCTGTAGTTATGCCGTCAACTTTAACTGGGAGTGGCAATAAACAGCGCGTAACCTTTATAGTGCCACCGTCATGAAAGGTTTTAAAATTGTATTACGTTTGTTTTAATTAATTTAAACGTTTGTAAAAGTGTGTGGAATATGTAAAACGATTACAAAAATTTACCCTTATATGGTCTCCTTTTGACATGGGTAAATTTCATCGCAACTCACTCTTTGACAAATTCACGTCAATCTTGATTTATTTTTATAAAGCTCTCTTTAAAGGGCTACTGTCATGAAACGCATGATTTTTAGTACGTTATTAATGAAAAAAAAAACGGCATCTGACACAGACCCATGCCGCAAAACATGATTTTGACGTATACAGGTTTTTGTATCTCCCCGCCATGAAAATCCTCTCAGGGATTTGTTTTTGAGAAGATGCAGGAAGTGACGTAAAGGACAGCGGCGCCCCCTCGTGGACTTGTTTGTTTCCATTAGTTTTACCTGCGGGAAGGTAGCTCGTCGTTCCTTCGTGTTCGCCGAAATGCCGGCTCGTTGCATTGCTGAACATTGCTCGAACACTCGGGAGGATGGATTTACCCTTTAAAAGTTTGCAAGAGACCCGGTTCGTCGTGAAAAAATGGATGGTACGGGTTCAAACGACGAGACCTTCGTGGGTTCCAAATGACGGGTAGGTGTGTATGCAGCGACTTAAAAAAAAAAAAAACAATAGTTGGGGGAGGGGGCCGTAATCCATAAATCAGGGTTGCTAAATGTGCGGCCTTGTTGACAATTGCCTCGGTGGCTCATGTCCACTACGGAAGTGGGCGTTTATCCCCACCGTGCCGAGGTGGATAGGGCGGGGAGGTGGTTTGGCCGTGATCCGCACGTCATCTAAATACGGCTCGAAACGATAGGGTAATATTGCCCCGGTAACTTCACTCGATTGTGAGATGTTCTCTTCTTCGCAAAGAGCGTCCGATCCGAAGGGGCGTGTCCTACAGGAGGGGCCACGGCGTGTTTTCAATGGCGAATGTCCGGGTTGATGTCACGGAGGGGACATGCGGCCAATATGGCGACCACTTGGATGTCGTCGAATGACACTTCCGCAACTTTGCGCGCTCTCTGCTCTCGCTCTTCATACTTTTCCAAAAGACCCGGTTCGGCATGAAAAATGGATTGCACAGGTGCAAAGAACGAGAGGTCAGTGGGTTCCAAATGACAGGTAAGTGTGTAGACACAGCTACTAAAAAAAAAAAAAAAAAAAAAAAAAACAGTTGGGGGGGCGTAATCCATAAGTCAGGGGTGCTAAATGTGTCGATGTGGGCATCGGAAGGTTTCCGTGCAGCAGCCGCTGAAAGACGGCCCCCGCTGGTTTTATGGATCCCACCGGCCTTGTCGACAAGGCCTAGCCGGCCGCCGGCCTTGTCGGCCGGGGTGTCTCGTCGCGGCGCCGGGCCGCGGTGTCTCATCTCCGCGGCCGAAGTGGATCAGACGGGGAGGCGGCTTGGCCGCGGCGGCGTTGTTTTGATCACCGCCGCGCGGTGGTGGATCGGGCGGGGAGGAGGTTTCGCCGTGAGTCCGCATATCATCTAAATACGGCTTGAAACAATATTGCTGGGGTCGTGAGATGTTCTCTTCTTCAAAAAGAGCTTCCGTGTCAGAAGGGGCGTGTTCGTCTCCCATAGTAGGGTCCATCGCGTGTTTTCATTGGCGAATGTCCTTGGTGATGTCATGGACAGGAGATCCAACCAATATGGCGACCACTTGGATGTCGTCGAATGACACTTCCGCAACTTTGCGCATGCGTGACGCGCTCTCCGTTCATATTTATCTTTTCATATAGACATTGAAGTGAATAATGTTATATGTATTTTTCATTTCAATATCTATTTTAGAATGTTTATAGGGATGACAGTCGACCGTTAACAATTGTTAATCTGCCAAATTTGCGTTTTGTCGCGAAGTGAGTTCAGCTCAGCTCGCCGTCATTATAAACCTCGTGAATTTTTTTTTTTGCTGGAAATTCCAAGGTAAAATGGCCATCCAAATTATTAAACGGCTGTTTTCAAATTTGTGCTTAAGTGTGTGATATTTTCCACGTTTTAATGCTGACCTTTCCCATTCGAAACCGAGCCCGCCACGAGCTGAAACACACCAAATGTGATTGATTTCCCCCTCAAGACTGCACAAATAAAGTACACCGTGAATGCACTCGTCTGAGGAAGTTGTACAAGTGAGCAAAAATGTTTTTATTTTTCGCCGATTGATTACCTGCAGCACCGTCTCCTCGGGTTGCATGTCTGTGAATAAGTCCACAGCGTAGGAGACCCGAGCAAACGTAGGCGTGTTGTCATTGGCGTCGACGACCAAGATGTTGACGTTGACGGGGCCGCTCTGCTGGACGCCGTCCGACGCCACCATCTGCGCGGGCGACACACACGGCGTTTGCGGCGTCGATTTGCCGTAACCTTGCGAGACCGAGAACTATAGATTTGACGGGGGGGGGGGGGGGGTGCTATACGCGCACGCCTTCTCAGACAAGTATTACGTCAGCGTTTTGAAAGGAGGTTAAAGCAGGATAAGATTGAAGCAACGAGGGTGCAAAATTGCGTCGAGGTGGAAGGATCTGCTTGTAATATGCTGTCTGAAAAAATGACTGCTGTGAGAGAGAGAAGAAAAAAAAAAGATGTGACGAAAGCGCGTAGCGTCGGCTTCAATTCAAGAGGTTTCATAAAAATGTGAAATACATTCAGGAAAAAGGAATTCTTGAACACGTACTTTATGCAGCTATTTTTAGAAAGTAATAGGACGAGTTTTAAGTATAACCATTCTGAATATGACTGTGTATATATATATATATATATATATATATATATATATATATATATAAATAATCTGATGAGTGCGACGGTGACTCAGTTGGTAAAGCGTTGGCCTCGCAGTTCTGAGGACCCGGGTTCGATCCCGGTCCCGCCTGTGTGGACATTCTATCTTCTCCCCCTGCCTGCGTGGGATTTCTCCGGGCGCTCCGGTTTCCTCCCACACCCCAAAAACATGCGACATTAATTGGACGCTCTAAATTGCCCAAAGGTGTGATTGGTTGTCTGTCTCCTCATGCCCTGCGATTGGCTGGCGACCAGTTCAGGGTGTACCCTGCCTCCTGCCCGCTGACAGCTGGGATAGGCTCCAGCACTCCCCGCGGCCCTCGTGAGGATAAGCAGCGAAGAAAATGGATGGATGGATAATCTGATGTGTCATTAGTCATCTACTTTATGATAAGATAATAATGTTTGGTAATATTAATTACATCATACATCCACCCATCCATTTATCCGCTTATCCTCACAAGGGTTGTGGGAGCGCCGGAGCCTATCCCGGCTGTCAACGGGCAGGAGTTGGGGTTCACTCTGAACTGGGTGCCAGCCAATCGCACGGAACATCGAGACAAACACCCGCACTCACAATCACACCTACGGGCAATTTAGAGTGTCCAATTAATGCTGCATGTTTTTGGGATGTGGGAGAAAACCGGAGTGCCTGGAGAAAACCCACGTAGGCACAGGGAGAACATGCAAACTCCATACAGGGGAGTCCGGGATTGAACCCGGGACCTCAGAACTGTGAGACCAATGCTTTCCGGCTGACCCACCGTCCCGCCTTAGTTCCATCATTTATAGGGTATGTATTTATTCATAGTTTTACTAAATCAATGTAAAACATTCCATATTTCGTGATGTAATATGACAGCATTTTTAAATTATGATACTATTGCAATATTTTAATTAGTGATATACAAAAAAAAATGTACAGCATTTTGGTCGATTGCAGTTGGAGCAGAACTCGCCATGCACCATTCAAAGAAAAACAAAAGCAAACAGATTTTCCTCTATAAACTTGTCAAACTCGCTGGGTGTAATTTAGTCTTACTTAATTAATTAAAATCGGCCCCTACGTGACCCGCGAGTAATATTAAAATCAAAATATTTCAAGATGCTGCACGTGCAATAAAAACGAGCGAAGTTTCATTTTATGAATGGAGAAAAGAGCATTTTTTTGTCTTTTATTTCTCCGCACTGGCTAATATGACCTTCATACATTCGGTAGAGAGACTAGAAAAACGTAGCGAGCGGAGTTATAAAATAAAAGGAGAGGCTCCATTCTAGTAGAACCGGTCGAGACCTTATTTTTAATTTTGCCGATTAGGCAGAATCTCATATGAGCGGAGTCTTCGTAGCGAGTGCCAACGTTTCTCATTTCAAGCCTCGCGAAAACCTTAATCGTTTTCTTTTGAACTGAAAATGGGAACTTGGCAAGGTATATTTTTAAAGCCAAGCGCAACTAAATGAAAAAGATGTCCGACGCCCACTGGCTAGTTTGTGCGACATTCAAAATGAGCGCGTGGCTCGAAGCTAGCATATTAGCGCACATCGACTTTTTAATTGCAAGGGGGGAAAAAAAACGCACGAGCAGAGACGTTCAATCTTAAAATCAAAGCAAAAACACAGCCGAATGACGGCTCTTATCTCGAAAATTTTCGATCACTCGTATAGAGCTCGTGCACGTGACGTGGCCATTTTCACGGCGCCATATTGCAGGTCAAACTGAGCGACTCGACATTGAACCGGGGGAGAATATTCACAATGCCCGAGATCTGTCGCGCTGTCGGTTGCCACAACAGACGAGACAGATATTCAAAGAGGTCATTCTATGGAATACCGGCTGAAAAGACCAGAAAATATCGATGGATTAAATATGATGGATGGTGCCCAACCAAAATACACACATGCCTGTGTAGCGATCGCTTCATTTCAGGTAGGAATTATTCTTAATCTCAAATTACCATTTAGTATCTATAATGCCAAATTGAGTCATTTGAGAACAATGCATGTTTAGCATAAAAACTGTCTGTCACAGAGAGGTTTACGGAGGTTAACGTGTGGCCGCAATACGCTTCCGTGTACGGAGGAGAAGACTCCGTCCTAAAAATTTTTTCCAGTTCTCGTTAATGAATGCGAGTTTGTGTAAAACCAGGGGTAATTTATTTAAATATTGGTATTTGGATACTATCTGAAAACATCGATGGATTCAGGCAAAGGTTAACGTGTCGCCGAACACGCTTCCGCGTTCACGAGCCGTCAAAACCGTCACTACGTGGGATTTATTCCTGATTGAGAACAGATCCAGCAATGAAGTATTTGTATGCGTCCAGACTTTTCCACGCTTTTAAACTTTTCCGTGTAAATCTCAACGATTTACTGACCAGATGCGCGTGTAGATCCAATTGTCCGAGACAAGCGGAAGCGAATTCACAGTCCAATTCCTTATCGGCGAAAACATCGACTTCGGCATTAAATACGGGTCCTCAATGCCGAGTTTATCTAATTTTTCCACGTACCTTTGTTTATTTTCACCTTCTAAAGTTCTAACGGTATCGGACAAGACTCTGGGTGTCTTGCTATTGGACATATTTTTGGCTGGTCTCCAACCAACTTAGCGTCGAACAGTGCTTTGCTTGAGCAGCAATATGGCGACGGAAACAAAAGTCACTTGATTTTATGACGTAGGTCCACGAGCTCTATTGGACATGATACTACCTCCACACTGCGATTCTTCACCCATGACGTGGCAAAGATCTGCCGGTTTCAACCGCAGATTCAACCTACTGTACACGGAACATCGCAACGATTTAAACCCAAACGGTGACGAAAGTTGCAATGTCTGATGAGTGCCACGTACTTAAATATTGATTAACGTGGTTGCAGTGGAGTAGAATTAGTACTGTCATTTCCGGCCTACAACTGCGAAATTTTTCCACACGCTTTCAACCCTGCGGTTTATGCGGTGATGCGACTAATTTGTGCACTTTTTTCAACGCCCGCAAGGGGGCACTTGAGCGCAAAAGGTAAGCTAAAGACCGGTGGAATATATGTGCCGAGGAAGTGACTTTTACTGGCCGTTCGCGCGGCGTTAGCGCTGTGCTAGCGTGTTGCTGGCTTCTCTCAGTGATATTTACCGGTAAGTTTTATTTGAACTGGCCCTTTTAGCGTTAGCATTAGTGTGGCGCTAGCGTTAGCACAGCACTAGAGTCAGCACTAGTGCTAGCATTAAACACTTTTTGTGTACCGTCTTTATTTCTAAACTTCTCGTGTTTCTATATGGGCACTTGCGGGTTTTACGCAGGTGCGGCGTATGTATGTACCAAATGGTATTTCCTTTACAAATGTACTCGGTGAGGCTTGTAACCAGGTGCGCTCTGTAGGCCAGGAATTACGGTATTTGGTCATGTCTCAGCTGCATGCACCACATACACAGATATGCCACAATAATTACCAAGGTGAATTCAGTGGCTTGGTGTGAAGGGCTGCCTCCAAAAGTAAATATGGATTTTGATTTCATCTTTCTAGGGGACCCCCATGATAAAAGGTAGCAGAAGTTATACTGTACTCAGCGCTGGTTCAGCTGTAGAAGCGGCAGAGCGAACGTTTGCTCAGGAACATCCCCTTGAAACTGGGGGATTTCAGCAAGGCAACAATGTGGGGCGTAAAGAATGCTGCAATTTTTGATCCCTGAGGTATTTTTAATAAAAGCATGTCACAGACATTAGTAAAATAACTGGGAACCATTGGAAGAGTGGACGGGGGTGGGGGCCGTGGGGAGTCTCCTTTTAAAAGAGTGATTTATCTACTGAACGTCATCCTTTGTGCCATGCTACCTTGTGATGTGTTGTTCCAGTAGAGATATTAACATATTAAATCCAGATTAATCCCAGATTAACGCTCTGGATTTGTTCCAGGCCAACACGCCCTCGGCAAGGAGGGGCCCGCTGTTTTGACGTTTCGACGGGGTGCGTCAGAAAAGTTCCAGGACCGGCGTCACAAAAATTGTTTTTTGGACGACATCAAGAAGGCCACGACTGCAACGGTGCGAAGGAATCCCGACGAATAGAAGTGTTCAAACGCAAAATTCAACTAGCGCCACTTGGACAAAAACTAACGTTAATTCCCGGCCCACAGAGCGCACCTGGTTACAAGCCTCACCGAGTACATTTGTAAAGGAAATACCATTTGGTACAGACATACGCTGCAACTTTGTAAAAGCCGCAAGTGCCCACATTTAAACATATTTACAAAGAAAGACGGTACACAGAGTTTAACGCGACTGTGGTGCTGGCTTTAAAAAAAACGGTAAATTAATGCTAGCGCCACTCTAACATTAGCGCCACGCTAACGCTAGCGCCACTAACAGGGCCGGTTAAAAAAAAAAAAAAAAAAAACTCACCTCTAAAATCACCGAGTCACGACAGTAACACGCTAGCGCAGCACTAACAGGGCCGGACCGGTAAAAGTAACTTTGGGATATATATTCCACCGGTTTCACTCTCACCTTTTCCGCTCGAGTGCCCCCTTGCGGCCGTGAGAAAAAATGCACAAATTAGCCGCATCGCCGCATAAACCGTAGAGTTGGACGCGTCTGAAAAACGTTGCCGCTTATGGCCCGGAAATTACGGTATGTGCAGACTGACTATTTTTGAAAAAAAAAAGTATTTAGCTAGCTGTCCGGTTTTGCGATAGGGAGGCAAGCACGACTGCCCGATATCTTGCAAACGAGCCCCATGGAAAATTCTTCACATACTTTGAAAAAAAAAAAAAAAAAAACACTTGATAAAGAAACACTCACCACTTGACCTGAAACTCGAGATGAGATTGTAGATAAAAGCAACAACAATAACCAGATGCGCTGAAAGAAACCAGGGAAATATGGACAAAGAAAATAACGGGACAAGACTCGGTAAAGGGAGCTGATTGGTCGACACGGCTGACGAGAACAAGTGGGGATGTAAACTGAAGAGAAACGAAAGCCCTAAAATTGACTTCAAATTGAATTTCTCATACCGTGAAAAAAAAAATGATTACCTTAAACCTGTAACCAGAAATAAAATGGCAATAATTTCACTCAATCCGCGCACAAAACAGAAAAAAGAAAAATAAGTCTGATTATGGAATTTGAACTCTGCGGTACTTTCAGACTTTAAGAGAGAAAACTTGTAGGTAAGGATTTGATTTATATTTTGAGACACCGGACCTGGAACCTTTGCGACACAACTCATCCAGTCACGAGAACACACCATTGCCGCCCAATCCCTCATAAAAGTCGCACCGTGCGAGTTCCACCTGCCCCCCGACTTTGCCTCGGCTCTCACCCCGCGACTCGGACAAACAAACAAAGAAGAGACGCGGGTCGAAGGTCGACGGTAATTTATCTCGGCAAGCAGGACGGGAGCGTACCGTGAACGTGTAGGTCATCTGCGTCTCCCGGTCCACGGGTTTGAGCAGCCTCAGGTAGCGGATTACGCCGGCGGGGGTAAGGCCGAAGACGGCCGTGTAGTCGTCCAGCGTTATCTTCAACGCCGGGTCTCGAGTCTTGCGGCGGTGGAGATATAAAATACAACAAGAAAGCATGTTACCATGACGATTTTGTCTTCCTTCCGAGGCTTAGGACGCCTGATCCTCGTGTCGAGGATGGCGAGGAACGGTGGATCAATCTGTTTTTAACCTGACAATATTAGGAAAGGAACGATATCTCCTCAAACAGACATCTCGAGTCTCTGTTTTCAACCGAGAAAAATAAGATGCGCGCTGTTGCCGAACAATACAATACAACCCAGCGCGTGTTCGATTAGCATCTTCCCATCTGCTTTGGTAAACAACGCAACGGAGAGGATTATTGATTACGTCGCGTACGACTACCCTCGCATTTTCTCTTGAAATGCGTACAAAAAAAAAAAAAAAAACATTAAAAAAAGCTCTTTTGAAAGGCGAACAGAAGACGTCCGTTTGAGGAATTGTGAATAACCGACATATCATTTATGGGATGAAATGCATGCCGCACGCACAGCAGGATTGGGAAATGTTATATGTGAAAATGATATAGCAGCACAGCAAAACACTGCAATAAAACACACGCTTCCTCAGAAGTTCCAACTGTTTCTGTCAGCTATATTGACCGTTTTCTTTACTTACAATTGTCCACATTCACTCGTCAATAGGTCAATAATGTTGCTTTTACCGAGATAATAACGCTTTTTTTTCCCCCCGATAATGTTTGTCCACTTATGTATCTTAAAGATGAGAAAATCATTGTCGTATAATGCAGTGAAATTTTAAACTAACACAATAAGAAACAGTAGCAACATTAATACTTGTGATCGCAGCGGCACTAGTTTATTATATTACCGTATTTTCCGCACTATAAGACCCTTTAATTTTCTCAAAAGCTGACGGTGCGCCTTATACTCGGGTGCGCCTTATACTTGGGTGCGCCTTATACATGGATCAATAGAGGCTTTAGCGCAGCCCATCTAATGGACGCATGACGTAACTCAAGCCTCTACTGTGGCATCTATTCTATGCGCCTTATAATGCGGTGTGCCATATCGTGGGGGAAATACGGTATTTGCAGTCATAGTAGTGCAAGTATTAAGAGAAACCAGCAAAGCTAATTTCACTTGTTGTATTAGTAGTGGTTATGGTAATTCCTAGCCAACAGAGCGGGCCTGGTTATAAGGCTAACACCGCGCTAACGCTAGCGCCGCATCACGTATTTTCCGCACTATAAGAGCCTTTAATTTTCTCAAAAGCTGACGATGCACCTTCTACTCAGGTGCGCCTTATAGTGGGGGAAATGCAGTATTTGCAATAATAGTGGTGCAAGTATTAAGAGAAACCAGCAAAGGTAATTTCACTTGTTGTATTAGTAGTGGTTATAGTAATAATTCCTAGCCGGCACAGTGTACCTGGTTATAAGCAAAGTGCCGCGCTACCGCTAGCGCCACATCACGTATTTTCCACACTATAAGAGCCTTTAATTTTCTCAAAAATGACGGTGCGCCTTATACTCAGGTGCGCCTTATATATGGATCAATATCGAGCCTTTGCCGCAGCCCATCTCATGGACGCATAACGTGACCCCAGCTATTCTCTGCGCCTTATGATCCAGTGCGCCTTATATATGGAAAAAGTTTGAAAATAGGCCAGTCATTGAAGCTGCGCCTCGTATATGGGGGAAATACACTATTTGTAGTAACAGTAGTGCAAGTATGAAGAGAAACCAGCAATAGTAATTGCAGTTCTTGTATTAGTAGTGGTTAAAGTACCGTAATTCCTAGCCTAAAGGGCGCACCTGGTTATAAGCCTAGCGCCGCGCTAACACTAGCGCCGCATCACCGCATAAACCGCGGGGTTGAAATCGTGCGAAAAAAAGTCACGGCTTGTGCTAATTGTACTACTGTTTCTGTTTCTATTTGCACGAGTGTAGGTTCTCTACTATCGCCATCGTCTCCGCTAGCCATCAGCGCTTTCACGTGCGCAGGACGGACGGAGGACCGGAGTCACACCGCGGATCCGGCCGCAAAAATCTCACGTCATTAGCCAACAAATGAATCGTAACCTATTTACAATCTACACTAAACTCGTTCTGCGGCGCACGCGACCAAATTGAACCGAAACGGGGATTTGATACTGCATCGTTAGGAGGTGAAGTGCGTGAAGAAGCCGTTTGTGTACTGTAGCGGTTTTGTACAGGACAGCGATTCTCACAATATGTTGAATAATGAGAACAATTCATAATCATGATCTATTTTGTTTGTCTGTGTGCATCACAAGGTCAAACGTCGTCCCGTTTACCTACAGGGGTATCACCAGGAGCCAGCTACAGTGACGAAAACAAAAAGGAAAATGACTCATAAATGGAGGAAAAATGCGGATCATTTTTGTTCGACAGGTATGAAAGGAAAATGGCTGCGATTGGTCGACGGGGCAGGTCGTCCCGGGTACCTCCTCTACGTCGTTATCCAGCGCGACGATGGCCAGCGGCGTGGTGAGGTTGACCCCGGCCGAGATGGTGGTGCCCACCGGGGACGACTCGCTCACGTAGCCCTGGTACGTGACAAACTGGAAATACGGCGCCTGGTTGTTCTCGTCGAGGATTTCCACGACGAGGTCGGCGTAGGCCGGCAGGGGGTGACCGTTGTCCTGTTCGGCCTGAGAAGACGACGCAAAGTGAAATGCGTTTGGGTCGTAACATACGCGTTACATATTTTCATGACCACGTTTGTGACTCAAAACACTCGAATCTCCTCGGAAAGGAGGTTACAAGGCATCCGATGCAAGACCACAATGGTTTCTTTCTGGATGTTATAAGGTGAAAAGCTGAACTATTTATTATTTACTAATATAACAGAACGCGGTACGGTGGACTCAGCTGGAAAGCGTTGGCCTCACAGTTCCGAGGTCCGGGTTCAATCCCGGCCCCGCCTGTGTGGAGTTTGCATGTTCTGCCCGTGCCTGTGTAAGTTTTCTCCGGGCACTCCGGTTTCCTCCCACATCCCAAAAACATGCAACATTAATTGGACAGTGACAAGTGAGACCGGTGGAATATGTGTCGAGGAAGTGACTTTTGCCGGTATGTTTTATTCTCAACGGCTCTGTTGGCGCCCGCCCCCTCTTGTTCCCCCACATTGTCTGCGTGTCACTCCAAACTCAACGGTGTGCGCATTAACACAGATATCTTGCTTTTTGTGTACGCGTGTGTCGATAGCGGTTAGCGCCGCGCTAGCGGTTATTGTGTTACTCCCGCATCTACGTCGTATACGTAGGTTTTTCATGTTTTAACCAGCCCTGTTAATGCTGTGCTACCATGTTGCTAATGTGTAGCTGCCGCGCCCGTTTTTATTTTCGTTTATTTTTTACCAGTCCTGTTCGTGCTAGCGTGTTGTTGCTAAGTTAAGCTAAGCTACGGTATTAAAACTTTGAAAACGCTTTGTTTCAATGTGGGCACTTGCGGCTTACGTATGTACCAAATGGTATTTCCTTTACAAATGTACTGGGTGAGGCTTATAACCAGGTGCGCTCTATAGGCCGGAAATTACGGCGTAATACTATTTTCATACTACAGTACAGTACTCTGATTACAGCTGCGCGTTTTGCGAGATACAGCCCCACAAGTCAGCCGTGATAGCTTCCAGCCCGCCCGGAAGCCAAAAGAGGACAAGACAAATGCTACGAAACATGGATTCATAGATAGATCTGTGCCGAAATAGATCAACAAAAACACAAAGTCAGAGCGTGAATTGAATCTTTAAGTGTTCCCGCAGCCTTTTCTGACGCATCAAAGACAATCCGCCGCACTTCCATTGATCGCGGACAATGTGACGGATGCACTTGTTTACTTTTGCGGCTCAGCCCCGTTGCCCTACGCGCGGAAACCTCGTCGGCTTTTGCAGTCGGAGCCTCGCCTCTAATTACAGCGCCGCTTTCAGAAATGATGGCGTGCGCGCTAATTATTAAGGCCCCCGTTTCTCAATGAACCGCTGATTAAATGTGCTCAACTTTTTGGGGGCGTAATTTGAGTTGCATTCTGGGGCACGATCGGGCGCCGTTCCCTCACGTGTGTTATTCAAATTAGCAATGCCTCCGCAGACGCGTTTGTTGGCGAGAGTGCTCGTTTGAGTGCTCGATACCTTCCCCGCATCCCCTCCAAAAAAAAAAAAAAAAAATCACGATAGCGAGACGGTCTTGGTGCACATTTAATGCCAAAAATATGGCGTTCCATGGCTGGTTGTCATTTTGATGAGGAAATGGAAAACCACAAAATCCATCTATTGTTTTAGAAAGAACTATGTCGTGTGTAGCTAGAGCTCCTTATCTCACTTTAACACAGTTCCTTGGATCTGAGATGACACAAGATGGTGCCAAAGCACTACTTTACCCTTCGGGCGATGGCTTTCTGTAAATAAAACGCCTCCTCACACTTCAACATAGTTCTTTTCCACAGAGATCCCACTAGATAGCACCAAAGTACTACTTCTCTTTGAGGGCGATGGCCTGTGCAGATCAAGCTCCTTCCCTTACTTCCACATACTTCGATTGCACCAAGATCAGAAATGGTTATGTTGTATCCGCCCATCCATTTTCTTAGCCGGTTATCCTCACAAGGGTTGTGGGAGTGCTGGAGCCTATCCCAGCTATCAATGGGCAGGAGGCGGGGTTCACCTTGAACTGGTTGGCAGCCCATTGCAGGGCAAACAGCCGCACTCACAATCACACCTAGTGGCTGCTTATCCTCACAAGGGTTGTGGGAGCGCTGGAGCCTATCCCAGCTTTAAATATAACCATTTTGAATATTATCATATATATGTATAAATAATCTGACATGTCATTAGTCATCTCCTTTATGGTAAAATAATCACATTTGGTAATATTAGTTACATCATCCATGCATCCAATTTCTTAGCTGCTAATCCTCACATGGGTTGTGGGAGCGCTGGCACCTATCCCAGCTGTCAATGGGCAGTAGGCAGGGTACACCCTGAACTGGTTGCCTGCCAATTGCAGGGGACATCGAGACAAACAGCCCCACTCGCAATCACACCTAGTGGCTGCTTATCCTCACAAGGGTCGCAGGGAGTGCTGGAGCCTATCCCACCTTTAAATATAACCATTTTAACTATCATCGTGTATATATATATATATATATATATATATATATATATATATATATATAAAATCAGATGTGTCATTAGTCATCGCGTTTATGATAAAATAATCATGTTTGGTAATATTTGTTACATCATCCATCCACCCATTTACTTAGCCGCTTATCCTCACAAGGGTTGTGGGAGTGCCGGAGCCTATCCCAGCTCTCATCGGGCAGGAGGCGGGTTACACCCCGAACTGGTTGCCAGCCAACCACAGGGCACATCGAGACAAACAGCCGCACTCACAATTACACCTACGGGCAATTCAGAGTTTCTGAGTTTTTGGAACGTGGGAGGAAACCGGAGTACCCGGAGAAAACCCACGCAGGGACGGGGAGAACATGCAAACTCGACACAGGCGGGGCCGGGATTTCAACCCCAGTCCTCAGAACTGTGAGGCAGACGCTCTAAACAATCATTATTATTTCTTAAAAGGGCTTTTTTAGTTAATTTTGAAATATTTTTTAGAGCCCGAAGTGTCCATAACAGGCTCACGCCTTAAAAGAAATGACCAATAAGATAAGTCGGAAAATTGTACAATTGATAATTAAAAAGGACAAACTTAATTACAGTTGTGCATTGACTTACAAGTTTAGTTTACTTTATGAGCACAATCACAACGTAAAACGCTGCTATGCCAAATCGTCTTTACTTATTGAAGTGAAAATGCTCCTTCTGATAAACATCATGTCTTTAATAACTCATTCAGTATAATATGAGTCATTTTGCAAAGGATAAAGAATACATGCCTGCGCATACTCTTGTATGGTGTCCTGCACAGTTAATGTTGACATATAAATGCTATTTTTTTAGCCAGTCTTAAGCGTGTTGCATTGTGTGTTAGCATTAAGCTAACATACGTTTCTGAGGCAAAGTTAAGTGGGTAAAAAACATGTCATTCTCAATATTTGATATTAAATTTGACAACAAGTTAGTACCATTAACATATTGTATCCTATTTTTACAAGAATTTTTCACGACCTGCCAAATTGCTTTTGGAATTCGCTGCCACCATCTTGTCCTCCTATCTCAAAACTTTGCTCTTAAGTCAAAGCGCAAAAGCATCCAAACGACTGCTAAAGGTATTATTATTTGATTGTCGCTACCAGCTCTTATATTACCTCTCTTTCTTGAAAATATCACCAAAGAAGTATGAAATAACTACTCCTGCGTTTAAAAACTTTACCAACCCCCCCCCTTTATGGAATCTATACAAGCGGTTTAAGACGCATTTCCATATCTAGAGAGGTGACATTAGCCAGAGTAGAGCAAAAACTGTAAGATAGCAAAGTCTATTCATAATGTAATCATAAAATTGTGATTGTAGTACATATTTCAACAAGATACTCTTGCAAGGCATACATAATCAAATGAAACTTGGGGGGGAGGGGTGTTAATTATTCTTTCACCATATACGCAGTGTGTAACTTCAAAATATCTCATGTATTAATCATGTATAACGTCTCTACAGAATTCTAAACTGAGCGTCATTCATTCATCCTTCCATTTCCAGCGCGATCGATTTTTATACAGCAAACCAACGCGCGTGTCATCCTATCCGATAACCGTCCCCAAAATGCGACCCGAGAGCAGCCGAAGCGAACCGAACCGAAGAAACGCGCCGCGGTTCCGCTCCGTCCTACGAGCGCCCACGACCCCGCCCACACCGAGGAAACGCGAGCGCCTGGAAAACGCAGATGAGAGACGGCGTCGGCTTAAGCCGTGACCTGAAACTAATTCTGCGCATGGGCTCGGTTTTGCCGGGCAGAGAGACGAGTGCTCAACCGCCAGGTCCGGAGGCCGTCAGGCCATCGTCATTGGCGCTAATTGCCGAGAAGTGCGCGGTCATTCCATTCCGGTTGTTATTCCGACTTCAGAGTCTCTGGATGACATTCCGACCTTGCTTTCATTGCCACCGCAACGTCACACAGGAGCTTCTGCCTACACCCACAGACTCCTCATCCGGAGATCCAACGGTTTCTCTCTCTCCAAAAAAAATGAAGAAGAAAAATGGAAAAAACACCCAGGGGAAAATAGCTGTCATTGACAGATAAAGTCCACCCGCCGTCTCGACATTATAGCGCATTCGAGGCTGGTAAAAGACAGACAAGGGGGTGCAGGGTTGCAGGGTTGCAGCGCTCCCTCGTGCGTTTACTCTTTAGCCAGGTCCCCGTTTCTGGGAAGCGGCGCTAAATGACCTCCGCTCCGCTGCTGCCAACCGGTAGGGGGGTTGACTGCTCACCGCTCTTTGGAGCCTCCCTCTTTCCCATCGTCTCTTAAAGCGTCTCAGTGGATCTTTTTGTTTTCTCGTCCTGGTCTATAAGACACAGCTTCTCCCACAGAGGTAGAGTGACGTAAGTCGTGCATAGATGAAGAGCGCTCTCAAGACACCAAAGACTAATTTTCACCCCAGTTCCTCAGCACCCATTCTCAAATCGTACTCCTTCCTTTCACCCCTTCAGTTAATCAAAACTCCGTCCTCAACTTGCATCTCCGGTGTTCCTGCGTCCCCTTTTAGGGCTTCTTCATCTCATCAAATCGGAGCACCCAGAGGCGTCTCCAGGTTTATGATCAATTGGGGAGGAGGCAGGGTTCCCGCACTTAAATTTTGGAAGCTCCCGTTTTTCCTCGCACGAATCGGCACATGTACATCGGCTCGATCTCCAAAGCAGCTCTTGATAACGTAAGACAGCCTTCAGCGATTGAGGTTATCTGTGTGGGACAGGTGGACGACCCAACTCAAAGTATACTAAATTCTGAAATCCTACGAAATCTCCAAGATAATAATAAGATGGACATAGTCTAGCCTGCATTTATTAGGAGAGCCCAGACCCTAATACCAGGTTTCAAACTGAACCATCACCGAAATAAAGTTTTACGCTAACCACTTCACTATAGACTGGACCAGCGTCAGGGTATACATCAATCAAACACTTAAGTTCAAACTGGACCTGCACAAGAATCAGCGACAACCCAAACATTGGCGTTTAAAGGTCCACTGTCATAAAAAAATGGCAGCCGGTATTGACCCAGCAGTTTATTTCCACCACAAAACATGATTTTGACGTAGATGGCTTTTTGTTTAACTCCCGTCATGAAAATCCTCTCGAGGGATTTGTTTTCGAGAAGAAGCAGGAAGTGAAGTACAGGGCAGTAGCGCCCTCAAGCGTTGTTGTCTGTTTATACTAGTTTTACCTGCTGGAAGGTAGCCCGTTGCTCCTTCGTGTTAGCCAAAATGCCGGCTTGTTGTATTGCTGGATATTCCTCAAACACTCGGGAGGATGGATTCGCTCTTCATACTTTTCCAAAAGATCCAGTTCGTCATGAAAAATGGATTGAACAGGTGCAAAGAACGAGAGCTTTGCGGGTTCTAAATGACAGGATGGTGTGTATAGACAGCTACTAAAAAAAAAACAGTTGGGAGGGGCGTAATCCGTAAGTCAGGGGTGCTAAATGTGTCGATGTGCGCATCGGAAGGCTTCCGTGCAGCAGCCGCTGAAAGACGGCCTCCGCAGGCCTTGTGGATCGCCACCGGCCTTGGCGCGCCGCGGCGCCAGACCGCGGTGGCTCATCTCCGCAGCGGAAATGGATTGGATAGGGAGGCGGTTTGGCCGCGCCGTCGCTCGCGGGTGTCGTTGTTTTTATCACTGCCACGCGGAGGTGGATCCGCCAGGGAGGCGGTTTGGCCGTGATCCGCATATCATCTAATTAGGTCTCGAAACAATAGGGTAATATTGCCCGGGTTATGAGATGTTCTCTTCTTCGAAAAGACCTTCCATGTCAGAAGGGGCGTGTTCGTCTTCCACCGTAGGGACCACAGCGTGTTTTCAATGGCGAATGTCCGGGTGACATCACGGGCAGGATATGCAGCCAATATGGCGACCACTTGGATGTCGAACGACACTTCCGCGACTTTGCGCATGGATGACGAGCTCTCCGCTCATATTTATTTTTTCATATAGATATTGAAGTGAATAATGTATTTTTCATCTATTTTAGAATGTTTATAGCGATGCCATTTGACCTTTGACACTGAAATACAAACTATAGGGTTCCTTTTTGATACTTTTAAACAAAAGCTATATGATCACTCGTCCCGGCATTCTGAGAAAAATGTGAGTCAAAGTAAAAGTTGCGCAGTTTTGGCTGATGAAACATGAATGAGCACATTAAAATTCATCCTTTACCTTAATAACAAGCGTGAACCTTTGATACAAGTCCCTGCTGATGGGCTGCAGGACGCGTAGCTCTGCCGTGGTTTTGTTCAGGGAGAAGTACTGAGGATATGTGACCGGATGGCCTGCGATAAAGAATTTTAAAAAATGAAGAAAAAAAGAAAAAAAAAAAAACACACACACACACACTTTACGGCACGGCGAAGATGATTATTCAAAAGTCAAACCATGGCGTCGTGGAAGAGGTGAGGAAAATGAAATGAGTTAATAAAAAAAAAAAAATCAATGGCGCCGGGGACGTGACTTACCAACCAGGATGAAGTAAAGCACGCCGGGCCTGTCTGACGGCGGTTGTATGTTTCGGTCCATGTCCACGGCACGGATTGGAGGGGTCACATTGATGGGGTTCAATTTGCTCTGCGGTCAGAAGGCAGAATGTCACATTGTGCGAAGGCAAAACAGAACGACGTGGGGCGAAGGCGCAAAACCTGCGGATCGTGGGCAACGGCTCGGAGGAAATAATGTGAAAACCCCAAAACGCTTACCTCTTTTCAAATGCCAGTTTTTGGCATCTTCAATGATCTGACCGAGGGAAAGAAGTTGTTCCCCAAAATCCACGGTCATCCTCTCCTTAATACAGTGCTGTCGTCCAGTCCCATGTGCAGAAAAACACCCCCAAAGCATGATGCTACCACCCCCATGCTTCACAGTAGGGATGGTGTTCTTGGGATGGAACTCATCAAACACAGTTGGTGGAATTATGACCAAAAAGTTCCATTTTAGTCTTATCCGACCACAAAAACATTCTCCCGTGACTCCTCTGTCGCATCCAAATTGTCATTGGCAAACTTAAGACGGGCCTTGACATGTGCTGGTTTTAAGCAGGGGAAACTCCCGTGCCACGCATGATTTCAAACCGTGACGTCTTAGCGTATTACCAACCGTCACCTTGGAAACGGTGATCCCAACTCTTTTCGGGTCATTGACCAAGTCCTGTTGTGTAGTCCTGGGCCGACTTCTCACCTTTCTCAGGATCATTGAGACCCCCACGAGGTGATACCACTCCGATTGAGATTGACCGAGACCCCCAACAACCGTGGACCTTTTTTCCACCGAGCTACTTGGCAATTTCTCCGTCGCCGTTTCCAGCCGTGGGGAGTTGTACAATTTTCTCTCTGGTGTCTTCGGACAGCTCTTTGGTCTTGGCCATGTTACAAGTTTGAGTCTTACCGATTGTACGGGGTGAACACGTGTCTTTATGCAGCTAGCGACCTCACGCGGGTGCATCAGATTCAGGATAATCCATGGAGTGGAGGTGGACTTTTAAAGACGGACTAACAGGTCTTTGAGGGTCAGAATGCTATCTGATAGACAGGTGTTCAAATACTTATTTGCAGCAGTATCACATAAAAAAAAAAAAAAAAAAAAAATCATACATTGTGATTTCTGGATTTTTTTTTATTTCTGGAACAGAGGACACGCACCTACGCTGAAAATTTCAGACCCCTCCATGGGCTCGAAGTGGGAGAACTTGCAATACAGCAGGGTGTTCAAATACTTATTTTCTTCACTGTATCATAATTCTCTCTGCCTCGTCTGAAGTCCCGGTCCCCAGCTGCAGAAAAACAACCCCGAAGCATGACATTGCCACGCTTTCGTATAAGTACGGTGTTCTTTTAGAGATGACCAGCGTTGGCCAAAAACCTTCAACCTCGGTTTCTCCGGATTCTTCCATTTTCTCGCAGGTGTTTTGCGAGTCCGCCAGGCTTCCCGCATCCCCGCTGGAAGACGGCGAAGACACCCCGTGACACTTTAAGCTCATTAGCGACTTCTTTCAGAGAGCATCCCGTTATAAGGCGCTGCTGATCAATAGTTAAGTGTCGTCTCGCTCTGGCAAAATGTGAACGGCGTAATGAAGCCATCCGCGGAAATACTGATCCGAATAAAACCGGGAAATGTATTGACGGGTTCATGAACTGAAATGGCCCCCGGCAGCGGAAAGTTTTCCCCCCCCGCCGCTCCCGATGTAAAGCATTGCGGTACTGAGCCACCTCCTAAAATAACGCCGCGCATCCAACTTTAGTCGTACTAAATCTGCCCCCTGAAAAACCAAGACCGTGTCTATTGTTCTGTATGCTAACACCACACGATTATTTATTCCACACGAGTGTTGTTGTTTGTTTTTTTTTGTTTTTTTTTTTTTTGGGGGGGGGGTGACAGTATCAGATTTCAGCTCCTTTGAAAAGAAAGTCAACAAAAGAAAGTCTCCTCGTCGAAACGGAAAGAGCCCGAAGCTCCGCCCGCCGATATTCTTCTCGTAATAATGTTATCCCGATTCCGTCTGCGCCGGGAAAGGATTACGCTCGTGCCTCCGGTCGCCGACACCGTTGGCAAATTTAGTTCATCTTCCTCTTTGCAGTTGCGTTAGAATTGATGTCGCTAAAAAGCCTAAAATTGGATCGACGTTCGCAGGCGGCTTATGGTACCGGCGCGATATACTTATGATTCAAATTCATTTTAATGATGTGATTGCTGTTTTTTTTTTTTTTTTTTTTTTTTTTAAGTACAAGATTATGGAGTGGGCGGCACGGTAGGATCAGCTGGTGAAGCGTTGGCCTCACAGTTCTGAGGACCCGGGTACGATCCCGACCCGGCTGTGTGGAGTTTGCATGTTCTCCCCGGGCACTCCAGTTTCCTCCACATCCCAAAAACATGCGACATTAACTGGACGCTCTAAATTGCCCGTAGGTGTGATTGTGAGTGCGGCTGTTTGCCTCTACGTGCCCTGCGATTGGCTGGCGACCGGTTCAGGGTCTACCCCGCCTCCTGCCGGTTTGACAGCTGGGATAGGCTCCAGCACTCCCCGCGACCCTCGTGAGGATAAGCGGCAAAGAAAATGGACGGATGGATTATTGAGTGCTATTTTTCTTCAAAATATGAATTTCATTCATTTCAAAGAAAAATAGACGATTTGATATGCAGCTCATTCAATGTCATCATAAAATAAACATTATGGATAATGAGGAGGGAAAAAAAGTGTTTTTTCATATTTAATGGATGTTTTAGATATTTGTATCGTGAATGCGCCTCTCGCCATCATTTTCAATGAAATCATGATCACGTATTCTTCATATTATTATGCTGTGTTCATTAACATTTAGTGTCATTAAACATGCTGCCCTGTATCAGTGCATACATACATGCATCCATCCATTTTCTTTGCCGCTCATCCTCACGAGGGTCGCGGGGAGTGCTGGAGCCTATCCCAGCTATCAACGGGCAGGAGACGGGGTACACCCTGAACTGGTCGCCAGCCAATCGCAGGCACTCACAATCGCACCTAGGGTCAATTTCAAGTGTCCAATTAATGGTATATATATTATCAGGTGTGGGAGGAAACCAAAAGCCACGCAGGCACGGGGAGAACGTGCAAACTCCACACGCCTAGGGGCCGGGCTCGAACCCGGGTCCTCAGAACTGCAAGGCCAACGCCTTAGCAGCTGAACCACCGTGCCGCCACCGAATGAAAACGAATGAAGAAAATAAAAATAGATGCTGTTTTCACATTTACTGTAAATTCATAACTGTGGCAGGTCTTTTAACTGTCCATCCATTTTCTTAGCCACTTATCCTCACAAGGGTCACGTTGCGTCAGTTCAAGAAGGCCTATAACGGTGTCCTCACGTCGCCGATCTCCACATCGTAGGCATACATACTGTACAAGGAAGGTAAAAATTAAAAAAAAAAAAAAAATAGATGTCTAAGACCACCCCAAAAAAAATCCATATCTCGATCATCTTATATTCTAGTCGACTTGAGTTATTGATGACTCCAAATGTCAACTTATTTGCGTTCAGGGAAGAAGAAAACGCTATTTACATGCACCGCCTGACTTCAAGCGGCAAATATCGACGTCCGCGTAAACGCAGCCGGCGTGCCGTTCATACAGCGCTTAATGAACCCCCACGAAAAACAAAAAAAAACCAAAACAACCTTTCCAATTAGCAGGCTTCACGACGCTTCACAACGAGGCCGTCGCGGATCGAGGTTAATCCATTCGCGACGGCCTCGCCAGCAATTATAAGCAGCTTGACGATGCTATATCTTAACATATAAGGGGGAACATTTTTAGCACGCCATATTTAAAGAGCGGCGCTTTCGGCGCAGGTGGCGGCAAGGGAGGGGGGGGCTTAGTCAGGCACATGCCTCTCAAAAAAATGTCTGGTTGAAAGGGGGGGGGGGGGGGAGTGATAAATAAAATTTTAAATAAATCCTCCAAGGTGTATATTTATATCTCTCAGCTCCTGGGGGTAATCCTCACAGCCCTCCCCTAAGAAGCCCTCTCGCTTTTACAATGTCTGGAGGTGTGTTAAATCCAATCCCCCTAGCTCGGCGCAATGATGATTAGCTTTAATACCCCCCACCCCCCCACCCCCGTGGCCATTGTACGCGGGACTCGAGAGCCCGGCGTTATTTCACATCAACCGCTGCCGTTGTGATTAATTACAAGGCAATCGTCAATTATGAGGAGACAAAGCTCCCGGTGGAACAACGGAGCCACCGTGACGTTGGGAAAAAGATGGGGGGGGGGGGATTACAAGTCACAAAGCTGCTAATGTTGAGGTATTAAATTGGTCGTGAGAAAGACACGCCCATATTCCATTTACTTGGTAAATCATTCAAAACCAGTAATATATTACGCTCACCGGGATTTGACGCCATCGCAAATCTGCGCAGTCGAGCACGAAAAATCACGCGCGTAAAATTTGTTACGAGGAGAAATACATAGACATTGAAAGGCGTCACTTATTTTGTGTAGTCTTGACCAATGTGATCCATCTGAGCTGCGCCACTGCGCAACTGCGCACTCGTCGCACACTCTCAGCGCACATGAAAACCGATCCAGTGCCGTGAACCACAGCTTAACGTCTTTTTTTGTTTTTGTTTTTTAACACGGAAGCACACGACCTTTAACAACGAGCTGCTGTTCAGCCTAATTCTACTTCCTAGTTTACCTGACACCGCCACCCTCCGCTCTTAAAGGGGTACACTCACAATTACAAACAGAACACACACCCGTAACTTTATACCTGCGGGCATGACTGACCACACCCGTACATTTTTCAAGTGTGAGTGACTGATATTACTTGTTGCTGGTTTTACATATACAGTAAAACTTCATTTGTCAAACATCCTCGTTTTCGAACAAATCGGTTTTTGAACGAAAATTCCGCAATTTTTTTGCTTCTGTTTTCGAACGCAAATCGGTACTCGAGCGCCCCCGACAAAACCCAGAAATAAAATATTGCGCGCGGCCAGACCAGCTGACCCACAACTCGCTTTGTTGTGAATTCCCACGCCGCCGAAAAAACCCCAAAATAGCATAATGCGCTTTGGCGCAAGCAGCTGACCCACCAAGGATGTGCTTTTTTTATTGTCAATTCGAACATCCCCCCCTCCCCCCCCCCCAAAAAAAAAGCTGGAAATGACATAACGCGTGCGGCGCAACCAGCGCACTTTTGTTATTCTGTATAACGCAGCCTCGGTAAACAGATGTGACCCGGTAGTGACTGGATTTTTTTTTTTTTTTCTTATCGAGAATTACCGTAATAACCCCCCAATTATGGCTCCAAAGAAGGTAAGTTGCTTCTTTAAAATTATTCGGCACTTTTGTTCATAAAAAAAGTTTACAAGGTGGGGCCCGAGTCGCTACAGATATGGCAATGCACTCCCAGCCTAGAGTACTCGCCTACTAAAGCATACATTTCAAGCAAAAAATAAATGTATTTCTTAAATTATTTTATTATATAAAGTATTTAAACTATACGTCTATTTCTACTATCAGTTTATTATCAGGAAAAGCTAAAAAAAATGCTTTACAAAGCCAAATTTTCTATTTGTTCTAATGGGAAACATCGATTCGGTTTCCGAACAAATCGCTTATCGAACCGTTTTCTGCAACGGATTCTGGTTGAGAACCCAGGCATGACTGTACCGTATATGTTGAAACTCATGTCAAGCTGGAGTCAGTTTCATGCTTGTGCCATAAAAATATCATTACGTGACGTGATCTCTTTTTTCCTCTCTCTCTCTATGAAAAGAAAATACTAATTATTAATTCAGTGTCTTGAGTCAGGACTTTATTTTATTATATAACGTATTTAAACTATACATGTATTTCTACGATGCAGTTTATTGTCAGGAAAATCTAAAAAAAAAATGCTTTACAAAGCCAAATTTTCTCGGCTTGGAACGCATTATTTCTTTTCCCATTCATTGTAATGTGAAACATCGATTCGGTTTTTGAACATATCGCTTCTCGGACCGTTTTCTGCAACGGATTGCGGTCGAGAACCTAGGCATGACTGTGCTGTATATGTTCAAACTCATTTCAAGATGGAGTCAATTTCATCCTTGCACCATAAAAATGTCATTATGTGACGTGATCTGTTTTTTTTCCTCTCTCTCTTTATGAAAAGAAAATACTAATTACTAATTCAGTGTCTTGAGTTAGGACTTTATTTTATTATATAAAGTATTTAAACTATACATGTATTTCTACTATGCAGTTTATTATCAGGAAAAGCTAAAAAAAATGCTTTACAAAGCCAAATTTTCTCGTCTTGGAACGCATTATTTCTTTTCCCATTCGTTGTCATGGGAAACATCGATTCGGTTTTTGAACAAATTGCTTCTCGAACCGTTTTCTGCAACGGATTGCGGTCGAGAACCCAGGCATCACTCGACTGTATATGTTCCAACTAATGTCAAGCTGGAGTCAGTTTCATCCTTGCGCCATAAAAATGTCATTACGTGACTTTATGAAAAGAAAATACTAATCACTAATTCAGTGTCTTGAGTTAGGACTTGACGCGGCCAAGACGAAATCATTTGGGACTTGCTTGAAACTTGAAGGCTACGCGCTGACACTTAACTCCAGACTTACACAAGAGTGACTTGATCCCATCTTTGCTACGCAGGGAAAACAAAACAAAAAAAAAAAAAAAAAACATCTCATTCGGCTTGACTGCAACATCAGTCAGCAAAGGAAGTCGGGCACACGCGGCGCTGAGTAGGGAACAGATGAAAGGGGACTGGGGAAGAAGTCCGACCTTTTCTTCCAGTGAAAAATTAGCCCCCGCGCTTGTACGGACCCCGCTTGGCAGCGCACTAAGCTTTTATGATGAATTACACACGACATCACACACGAGGCTCGGCTGAAGGGAAATGTTCATGATAAACAACTGACGCTTTGTTTCGGAGTCGAACCGAGGGTACAAACATCCAAATTGGAAGCAGGACCGGGGAGGACCGTTTTGAGGACGGCAACTCGGGCACCCAGTCCGGTAAATCCAGTCCGTAGTACTCAATCTGATTCCGAATCAGAGTCACGTCTGATTTCGATTCGACTGCTGATGACCACATAGTTGCATAAAAATCATTTGATGATTCGATTTTTTAACCCGCTTTGTCTTCATTCTCCATATTTTTGCTCGCTCCTGTGAATTCGGTCGGGGCCTTCATCTTAAACGTTGGTCCAACACGCGGGAAAAGACCCCGAGAATGATCAGTGGTCCCCCCCCCCCTCCTCCCCTCCATGCAGAAACGACGTTTAAGAGAACAAGAAATGCTGCGACATTATCCAAACACGCAGGCACATGGTTAAAGCGGGGGAGGGGGGGGGGGGAGATCCATTCAAACAACCGAACCGGCCTCTTACCGGTTCGGTGAGCTCGGGGATGGCGGCGCGGTAGGTGAGCGGGTTGCAGTCGCGCGTGTTGTTGACCAAAACGCAGGGCAGGAACATCGGTCCGAGGTCGTCGCCGTCCAGGACGTCCACCGTCAGCGTGGTGGTGGCGGTGCGTCTGTTGGGAGGGTACGGCGCCCGGTCCTGGGGAGCGGAACAATCGTTTTTCGGGGTCTCAACCTTTAAACCCCCGCCGGAGGTGTCGATTTGTGAGCCGGCGCCCCGCGTTCGCGGAAAAAAAAATCGGGGTAATACATCATAACGCTTTTTGTGCAGCTGCTCGGGCGCCTTTAGTTGTAACGGTGAACGCTGCTTTAGTGATGCAATGGCGGTAATCACTGACGCAAAAGATTCTAATCCTTACCAACAAACACAATGTCGTTTGTCCGATATCTTGAAAGTTTTCACTTCCTGTCACAATCTAGATTTTAAAAAATAGACAAGTTTGCTTGCAAAAATTGTTTCTGTAACTCATTTGTTGAATTTAGTCTTGGTATTGGAAGAAAAATGTTTTTTTTTTGCAACTATGCGAAGAAGCTAATCATCTATACATCCATTTTCTTAACCGCTTATCCTCACGAGGGTCGCGGAGAGTGCTGGAGCCTATCCCAGCTGTCAACGGGCAGGAAGCGGGGTACACACACCAATACGGCAAAAGTACTCTTTCCTGGAAAAACAAAAAACAGGTTTCAGTCCAGCGCCAGGCAGGAAAATCACTCTCAAGGAGCTTCTGTAGACCACAACACACACCCAGGCGCTCACGCACGCCAGACTAACTGGACAAGTTGGGCTAGACGGACTTCAGCGCCTGATGTCAGTCCTTAAAGCCCATCCATCCATCCATCCATTTTCTTCACCGCTTATCCTCATGAGGGTCACGGAGAGCACTGGAGCCTATCCCAGCTGTCAACGGGCAAGAGGCGGGGCACACCCTGAACTGGTCGCCAGCCAATCACAGGGCACATAGAGACAAACAGCCGCACTCACAATCACACCTAGGGGCAATTTAGAGTGTCCAATTAATGGAGAGGAAACCAGAGTGCCTGGAGGAAACCCACGCAGGCGGGTACGGGATTGAACCCGGGACCTCAAAACTGTGAGCCCACTGCTTTCCAGCCCCCCCCCCCAAAAAAAAAAAACACCACAACACAAGTTTCGCGCGCAATATGGAGTCACCTCCAAACCTCTCTCGTCTTTAGCATCCCTCAGCTCGCGCACACCAAAACACTCGCTAGTGACTCCATATTTTTCATTATTTGGCTAATATGACTCGCGACAATACACTAAAACACTTACCGATGACTCCATATACAGTAGTTATTCATTCAAATAATGTGGCAAGTTAACGCGAGCCCAAACACTTATCTGTGACTCGATGTATTTATTTGGCTAACACGGCTAGCTAACATTAGCAAATGTTTACATTTACACCAGCGCCAGTCTAAAAAAAAAAAATGATTTGAGGAGGGGGGTTACGTGTTTTAATAGAGAAAAACATACTGCATTGTAATAGAATACAACAGCACTCCCCGCAACCCTCGTGAGGATAAGCGGTGAAGAAAATGGATGGATTGAGGACTGCGATCATGCGCTGAAGTCAGTCTAGCCCAACTTGGCCAGTTAGTCTGGCGCGTGTGAGCGCCTGGGTGTGAGTTGTGGTCTACAGAAGCTCCTTGAGAGTGATTTTCCTGCCTGGCGCTGGGATGAAACCTATTTTTTTATTCCAGGAATGAATACTTTTAGTGTAGTACGTGGTGTACTATTATAAAAGTAACGATAACAACAGAACTGGAAATGGAAAATATGTGTTTTGTCAGTGTCCTCGCTTTCCGTAAACCTTCATATTTGAATATAATGGGGGGTTGGGGTCTTTTTTTTTTTTTTTTTTTAATCATAAAATTCCCCAAAACGGCAAATCCCGAAAGGTGAAGCGGGCACTGGAAAAAGTTCACAGAGTCCAAGCGCAATTCAACTTTTGACACACACACACAGCCGGAGACTTCTCGTAAATCGCGAGCTTTTCCTCGGGTTTCTTTCCGGAGAGAACTTCTCCCGGGGCTCGCGTGGCTTTTCCAAAGCCGCAAAACGGTGTGATCACCCGGGCATAAAAGAAGGAAACAAGTTCGGCCATCACCAGCCGCAGCCTAAATCTTCTATCGTTAAGTTTGCTTCTTAGGGTGACTTATCGGTACCGTTGTAATGAAATCAGAACCTCCCCACGGCGGTGAAATACTTACTGGAATGGAGCCCGGCCGGAGTCATTTATTTTGCCCCGGGGCGAGGCATCATCGATGATTTTGCCCGCTTTAATGACATCATTAGGATGACTTGTTTTTACATGTTCTCCACACGGACGGACGGACGGACGTTGCGCCTCTTTAAGGAGGACTTCAATCAAGTCCGCCGTGCAGAGTTGGCCGCCAGCGGCCTCCGGAATCGGCGGACTTTTCGCTGAGCCGTGTCGTGAAATGGGATGACGAGGTCATTTAGTTGCCATGAAGGGACGGGGGGTTGGTTTAAAATATGTAATCAAATATCGCCTAAAATCTAGAAACTTACAGGATTAAAGAAATCACTTAACTACATTTGCAACGTTCGTTTGAAAAAAAAAAAAAAAAAAACTATCTGTATGGCTTTAAACTAATAAAATAATTAAATACAAGACAATTTCATGAAATAATATCCAAAAGTATTTGTGTGGTACTGTTCCTTGATAATATTAAGTTAAAAAAAAAAAAAAGCAAATGTGTCACTAAACTGCAAAAGAATTAATGTTAAATATGTTGTAAAAATAAATATTGAATAATAAATGAAGCAGTAAATGCAAATAAATTAGATTTGCAGGGTACTAAACTAATTTTAGTACTTAATTGCAAATAAATTGAAAGTGGTAGTATAAAGATTCAATACACGCACAAAAAAGAAAATATTTCCTTATTGTTTTCGGTTGTAATTTTGATGACTTTTATCTTATGGCTGACAACAAATAAATCACAATCTCGAAAATTTGGAATAATAATGTAGACTGTAATTACTGTAGTATAGAGAAGATAATTAATAGTATTTCTGTGGTATCGTTCCTTGATAATATTAAGTTTCAAAAAAGTCATAAATGTGTCACTAAACAGAAAAAGACAGTGTTAAATATGTTGTACAAATATATATTGTATAATAAAGCAGGGTACTAAACTATTTTTTGTAGTTAATTTCAAATAAAGTGAAAGTGGCAGGATATACATTCAATACACACAAAAAAGAAAATATTTCCTTATTGTTTTCGGTTGTAATTTTGATGACGTTTATCTTATGGCAGATGACAAATAAATCACAATCTCAAAAATTTGGAATATTACATTAGAAGTAATGAAAATGTAGAAATGTAGAAAGTAACTACAGTAATATAGAGTATTTCTGTGGTACTGTTCCTTGATAATATTGAGTTTTAAATAAGTCATAAATGTGTCACTAAACTGCAAAAGACATAGCGTTAAATATGTTGTAAAAATAAATATTGTATCATAAATAAAGCAGTAAATGCCAATAATTCAGAATAACAGGGTACTCAACTAATTTTAGTACTTAATTTCAAATAAATTGAAAGTGGTAAAGATTCAATACACGCACAAAAAAGAAAAGATTTCCTTATTGTTTTCGGTTGTAATTTTGATGATGTTTATCTTATGCCTGACGACAAATAAACCGCAATCTCGAAAATTGGAATATTACATTTGAAGTCATGAAAATGTAGAACTGTGGAAAGTAATTACTGTAGTATAGAGACGATAATTAATAGACTGTGTACATACAGTACAACAACTTTTTTGACGCCCCCCCACCCCAAATAAACCCGCATCCCGTCAGACTAAAACACAACCGTGCAACAATTTTAATATAATATAATATAACCAACATCTTGTTGCAATACGCGTATGGATTTTCTCGACAAAGGAAAAAACGCTCGCCAGCGCGGATTTCGCCTCGTTTGACAAAAGCTTTTCGGGTACATCGAGAAAAAGTTTTATATCTTTTGAGTTTAGCTTAGCTTTATTTATTTTATTTATTTTTTCCCCAAAAAAATGACACCAGAGTAATTTGGGGTTTTCTGCACATTCATATGGGAATAATGACTGTCACGCGGGAGCTGCCGCGAGCTTGTAAGTGCATGGTTACACGGTGCATGTCAATCGCTTGAAGGTCAATATCGGGAAAATCAATGAGCTTGTGGCGGGAGAACAAACTAACCCCCACCCCCACCCCCCAACCCCCCCGCGTCTGTGACCTTCTGTGTGTGTAGTTTCATTTCCTCCTTTTTGACACCAACTGTACGTTAAAGGTGTTCCCAAATTGATTTATCTGCTTGACCACAAACATAGATTATCCTTGTCGCGTCGGTGAATATTTTTCCACCATTAAAGGTCTCGAATTTGGCCAAACTAACTTTCCTAAGTACTTCAATCCATCCATCCATTTTCTTATCCGCTTATCCTCACAAGGTCGCAGGGAGTGCTGGAGCCTATCCCGGCTGTCAACGGGGAGGAGGCGGGGTACACGCTGAACTTGTCGCCAGCCAATCGCAGGGCACATTGAGACAAACAGCCGCACTCGCAATCACACCTAGCGGCAATTTTAGAGTGTCCAATCCATGTCGCATGTTTTTGGAATGTGGGAGGAACGGGGAGGACATGCAAAGTCCGCACAGGCGGCGCCGGGATTGAACCCGGGACCGCAGAACTGTGAGGCCCCATAAGATCAGTGGTTAGAGCATTGGTTCGGTAAACAAGGGGTCGTGAGTTCGGATCTCACTGGGGCCTCTACTCCCCAAAAGGGGTTGCGTCAGGAAGGGCATCCGGCGTAAAAACTGTGCCAAACAAAAATACGAGCGTTCATCTGAGATGTCACGCTGTGATGACCCCGAACGGGACAAGCCGAAAGAAACTTTAGTATTGAGTATGACTAGTTGTTTGTCTTTCTGCTTTCCAGGTAAAAGCTGATACTTTTCATTTAAGGTATTCTCAGGCACAGGTGTCAAACTCAAGGCCCCGGGGCCCAGATCCGGCCCGCCGTCTGATCTTATGTGGCCCCGCGGAGGCAAATCCAACTTCCATGATTTTTTTTTTTTTTTGTTCAAATCTGTAACAAAAATTTCAAATCATCCTATCATAAATCGTAACGTTGGGATATTACCAGCATTTTTGGATTAGCAAACAACAATGTTCGGAAAAACAATCGTTACCCTACTGTTAGGTAGTAGTTACCCTTGATTTCTGATTCCAAAACTAGTTCATACATTTTACGTGTAAATATGATCCATTCATCCATATTCTTTGCCGCTTATCCTCACGAGGGTCGCGGGGAGTGCTGGAGCCTTTACCAGCAGTCAACTGGCAGCAGGCGGGGTACACCCTGAACCGATTTCCAGCCAATCGCAGGGCACATGGAGACAAACAGCCGCATTCACAATCACACCTCGGGGCAATTTTAGAGCGTCCAATTAGTGTTGCATGTTTTTGGGATGTGGGAGGAAACCGGAGTGCCCGGAGTAAACGCAACCAATCAGAGGAGAGAGGGCAGTCTTAACCAAATATGGACAAAGCGGAAACAAAACTGGGTCAAACAGAAGTTGAAGCCAGAGGGCCTCGTGACAAATCCAAGGTGATTCTTTAAATGAAAGCGAAACTTTTATACAAAGTCCAAATCAGAAAGTCACTCTATGGAGGTCCAAATATCCAAAATACAGGACCGCTAAAAATGTCAAGAAAAAAACGTTATTTTTAAAAAATTAAATCCTTGGGATGAAGCGAGCATTTGCATCAAATTCCCTTCTGGAATCAGTCGCAACGGGGCAACTCGGGGCGGACACACTTGAAACCAGGCCTGGGATCACTTACATTGGCTTGGATCAAAACCAGGTAGCGAGTTCTCTCCTCGTAGTTGAGCCTCTCAGCCAGAACAATGTTTCCCGATAGGCTATTTGCAACGCTCACCGTGCTGTTGGATTCCTGCGAGGAGCGATAAAAGACAGGAAATGAGGTGGCCCTGACTAATGAGGGAATCGAAGTCAAGTCAATCAAAACCGTATTACACTGCCGGTTCAGTTTGGAGGACATGGGTTTTACGCTCCAAAACAGTACTGCGGTGATTTGACCTTCTTTTAACCTTGTAATGTACATGTACAGCTGTTGAATATTTCAGTACTTTTTGGACAACTTGCTGTTCTCTAACAAAGGAGTTGGATGGCAAAATTCTTCACAGCTGTTTGATCCAGGAACATTTCCATGTTTATCCACTTCCATGGCTTTCCGTAACTCTTCCAGTCTCTCCATACACTGATGCCTCGGTTCTCGGCCACAATCCGTTGGAGAAAACGGTTCAAAAATTGATTTGTTCAAAAACCAAATCATTGTTTCCCATTACAATGAATGGGAAAAAAAATAATGCGTTCCAAGCCTAAAAATGTAGGCTTTTTAAAGGATTTTTCTTTAGCTTTTCCTGATAATAAACCGCATAGTAGAAATACATATATACTTTAAGTACTTTATATAATAAAATAACTGAAGAAATATATTTATTTTTGGTTTAAAATGTATGTTTTAGTCGTAGATTACGTTAGCCTGGGAGTGCATCTCTAGCGACCCGGCCCCCAGCCTTGTAAACTTTTTTTTAGTAACAAAAGTGCAGAATAACTTAAAACAAACAATAATGAGGAGGGAAAAAAAGTATTTCTTTGGAGCCATGATTGGGGGTTAATACGGTAGTCCTCGATATGAAGAAAAACTACCGGGACACGTCTGTGTACAGAGGCTGCGTTTTAAGAAAAACAAAAATGCAAATTGCACCACGCGCGTTATGTCATGTCCGTTTTTTTTTTTGTTTTTTGTTTTTTTTTCGGGGGACGTTCGAATAGACAATAACAAAACGCGTCGTGGGCGGGTCACCTGCTTGCACCGCGCGTTTTATCGGCGGCGTGGAAATTCACAACAAAGCGAGTCGTGGGTCAGCTGGTCTGGCCGCGCGCAACATGTTATTTCCGGGTTTTGTCGAGGGCGCTCGAGTACCGATTTTCATTAAAAAAACCGAAGCAAAAACAATCTCGAAATTTTCGTTCGAAAACGGGGATGTTTGAAAACCGAGGCTTTACCGTATGCATTGATCTTTATATCGAACCAATTAATGTTTCAGTAATTTTTTCACCTGCCTAAATTTATTTTTTTATTATTTTAACTTCTTCATGATGTCACCTCTTCATGAGAAATAAAGCCGAAGTTTTCCATTGAAACTACTTTCCGTGCCATCCGGTTGAAAAAGACACCAGGCTACTTACCCGTCCGTAGCTTAGCAACCAGTGCAATGCACCTTAATAATGCAGTATCTGGAGCTATAGCACTGCCACAGATTCAGCTATATATATATTTTTTTTTAAATATTATATTATATATTATTTATATATATATGTATATATATATTTTTTTTTTCATTCTATATTCATTTCTACATGTATATTTTCAGATGTTACAGTGACAAATCAGCCAGCGTACGACAATGTATTGGTTCTGCACGTTGTAAAAATCGGCGATGGAAAAAGCGTCAATAGAGGAGCCGTACAGTGGAAAAAGGGGTAATTTATACCGGGTCGTTGGGGTTGTACAGGACGCTGTATTCTATATGTCCGTTGGGCCCATCGTCGATGTCAGTGGCTCCGTTTCTTCCGGAGAAGCCAGTAAATATGGTCGTTCCCACCGGGGTGAGCTGCAGGGGAAACAAAAAAAAAATAAAAATACAAATTATGAGAGATGGCAAATAAAGTCAGGTAAGCAGCCGGAACAGCCCATCGTTTGTTTTTGTTGTCGCACGCCTATGCACGGTCGAAGCCATTACGGCCACCGCCATTAGCGGGGAGCGGCGAAGGAAATCAAAAAAAAGGGGGGGGAAACGCTGCCGTCGGCAGCTGAGCGCTCACGTACGCCGCCGACGGAATAACAAAAGTCAGTTCGAGAATCAGCGTGGCTCCCCGGAGAAAGCAGAGGAGAGCTTTTTGTGCGCCGTGACTCACGCTACGGCGCTACGATAACACGCCGGGACCTCGGGCATATGCGCACAACGCGAGAGTCAAAAGAGGAGATTGATCACAACCCCGCAGGGAGGGTGGGGTGGGCGGATCATCATCCGACGCGCTGGTCGCGGGAGGTCGCGAGACGCGTAGGTGTACGCGCGGCGTGCTGGCGGATGCTTGCACAATGGCCCGCTGAACCCTCGCAGCTTGAATGGACTCGTGTGGAATGAATCACATGCACGAGTTTGATCGGAGGGCGCAAATATGGACACAAGTTCAAAGCGCTTTTCTATGCGAGCGGGAAATCAAGATTAAAATCCCCTCCTGGAGTCATTGTTTATTATTACTCTTACGGTGAAGGAAATCGCCTTTTTCTGAGGGTTAGCAGGTTAGAAAATTCACCAGTGTGGCAAAAATGTGTGGATTTTAGGAGTCCCCAACACCAAACCCCAAAATCCTACCCCAAAACAGTTTCACTCATTCAATTATTTTGGGTATAAAAAGCTACTTTCGGCAAATTCCAGGGCTAACACTTTGACAAAATGCTAGCATCTATCCAAATGAGCCCCGATCACGGGCGGACTACAAAAAAAAAAAAAAAAAAAAAAATGGATGTGAAAAAGTTTACCCGTGCCTGAAACTGCACAGGAAATCGGTCATTTCTGGTTTTGAAGCAGCAATTTTGCGGGGAAATTACACGACTCGTACGATAATGAAATCCACAATCGGATGAACGCAACCTGGAAAGATGGGAAATGCTAATTTGATTTTTCGGCTGATGTCGTTTAATGACGGTGAGTCAAAGAGTGATCATCAGTTTGAAGACTGAATGAAAACATCCAGCCATCCAAGCTGCTTATCCTCACAAGGGAGTACTGGAGCGTATCCCGGCTGTCAACGGGCAGGAGGCGCGGTAAGGCCCTGAACTGGTTGCCGGCCAATCGCAGGGCACGTCGAGACAGACAACAGTAACAATCGGGCAATTTAGAGCCTGGAGAAATATGGCCAACGAGGGCACACCGAAAGGAGCAGCACAAATTCAATTGATGCAGTGTGACAAAAAGTTTCCATTCTAATGTTTAATTGTCATTCGGGTATATATTTGTTTGATGAAGTACATTACTTAATGCGATTTATCCTCGTTAACATTGGCATGGCAACACTTTTAAAACATTTTTTGGCAAAGTGGTTATTGGCATTGGCATTTTCTTTGCCGCTTATCCTCACGAGGGTCGCGGGGAGTGCCGGAGCCTATCCCAGCCGTCAACGGGCAGGAGGCGGGGTACACCCTGAACTGGTTGCCAGCCAATTGCAGGACACATAGAGACAAACAGTAGCATTCATAATCACACCTACGGGCAATTTAGAGTGTCCAATTATTGTTGCATGTTTTTGGGATGTGGGAGGAAACCGGAGTGCCCACCCGGAGGAAACCCACGCAGGCGCGGGGAGGACATGCGAACTCCGCACAGGTGGGTTCGGTATTGAACCCGGGACCTCAGAACTGCAAGGCCAACGCTGAGCTCCACCGTGCCGCCACCGAATGAAAACAAATGAAGAAAATAAAAATAGATGCTCTTGACTTTAATTCCAATGTTTTCACATTTACTGTAAATTCATAACAGTGGGAGGTCTTTTAACTGTCCATCCATTTTTCTTATCCTCACAAGGGTCACGTCGCGTCAATTCAAGAAGGCCTATGACGGTGTCCCTCACCTCGCTGATCGCCACATAGTAGCGCGGGTGCTGAAAACGCGGCGTGTTGTCGTTCCGGTCCCTCACGACGATTCGGACCTCGTGCAGGATCACGGTACCGACCAGCTCGTTGGTGCACTGGACCTGAACCACGATGGTGGTGATGTAGTTGGGAGGCTGAAAAAAAAAAAAAAAAGGTTGATGGCAAGAGAGAATGAATTTGGGTCTGTTTTTTGTTTTTTTTTTTTTGGGGGGGGGTTATCACAATCAAAGACGCAGCTTTTCATTTTTAAAACAATTTTCCGAAGTCTAACCGAGCCGCACAGATGGCAAACGCGTTCTCTCGTTGTCAATTGTCGCTCAAAGCAAATCGTAAAGTTGCATCCATTTGCTCATTAGCGGCAATTTCGCCGCAATTGTCCGCCACCTTCGTTAACAGCACCGATTGTGACATTTCGGCGAGGCGAGCGTCTATTAAAACGTCACGCGAGGGCAAACAAATAAATCGGGATTTCTTTGTTTTATGCTTTCAGTCATCCTGTTGCTTTTATCCATTTCTGATTCAATACGGCGCATATCATTTGCGGCGTTTGGTGCGTCGCGAAGTTGACTGCACGAACACCTCGCGCGTGTTTTTCGATGATTTCCGGCTTGAATCTAATCGACGTTCTTCGATTCTTCTTCTCGCCGCTCGCTTTCGGAGGACCCACGGTTAGAAAAATGAAAATTTTCAAGACATCTGCGCCCAAAAAACAGGAAATATGAGAACATAATCGACAGATGCTTGAATTTTCACTGCGAGGCAACCACAAGAACTGAAAGTGGCGGCAACCGGGCTGAAACTCACTTGTCAAATTTTTACTCGCATTACGAATCAAAGTAAATAAAAATGCTTCATAAAAGTTGACGATGACAACTTCAATTAGAGAAGTTCAATTAGAAGATGGAGGCCCGCACTGGAAAGGAGAGGAATCAAGATTAGCCGTGCCGTAGGTGTGACAGGAGAATTTAAGGTGGAGGTGCATCAGGGATCCGCCCTGAGCCCCTTCCTGTTTGCTGTAGTAATGGATAGGCCGACAGGTGAGGTGAGACTGTTGAACTTCCTGTCCCAAAATCAATCAAAAGTACCAAGGTGTTTGCTATCAATGTCTCATTTCTCACGCTTCAGTGTAGCATTATGTGCAATATTTATATTGACTGGCATGACAAATGTAATTTTTTTTTCATCACGTGAGTGACACTCTTGCACATTGCCTGTCACACATAATCCACCCCCCCCCCCACTCCGTGTTGACCGTTTTTAGGTTATAGCGCATGTAATTACTCCAAAATCGCACGTGACTAATTGAGCCGATCGGGAACGTCGATCGGGAACGTTGATTTATGACCCCTCTTATCTGTCCGGGCAACAACGCTTAAGTATGAAAGATGGATGCCAAAGTGTCCGAAAATGAGGACAAAATGACTCAAGAAAAGAAAAAAGGAAATGAGGTACTCACGTGGCAATGACTCTAATTTGCAAATAAGGCGGCACTTGGAAGGGGGAACGCCGCAAAAGTTGGAGTCGGTCTCGAGTTTTAGAGAAAATGATCAGAGTCCAAGTTGCTTATCCTCACGAGGGTCACGGGGAGAGCCGGAGACGAACCCAGACAGCTTCGGGCGAAAGGCGGGCTACACCCTAAACTGGTCGCTAGTCAGTCGCAAGGCTTATCAACGCCATTTTCTTTGCCGCTTATCCTCACGATAGTGTTAGGGAGCGCTGGAGCCTATCCCGGCTTTCAACGGGCAGGAGGCGGACTACACCCCTGTGCTGGTCGCATCACTGAGTGGGAATCGATCACACGCCGCCTGCACCAAAGTCAGGTGTGTGTAGCACTACAACATCAGTAATTCTGAGTCTTGGATGACATTTTTTCATTTTATTTTTTTAATTTGCCTCTTGATTAATTCATGACATGATTATTTATTGGACACTAAATTTTCCCTTGGTGTGATTGCGAGTGCGACTGTTTGTCTCGAACTGCCCTGCGATTGGCTGGCGACCAGTTCAGAGTGTGCCCCGCCTCCTGCCTGTTGACAGCTGAGATAGGCTCCAGCACTCCCCGCGACCTTTGTGAGGATAAGCGGCAAAGAATATGGATGAATGGATCATATTTACACATGAAATTTATGAGCTCGTTTTGGAATTGGAAATCAAGGGTAATGGTTTTTTTTTCCAAGTATTCCCGTTTGGTAACACAAAAATGCTGGTAATATCTCAATGTTATCATTTATGATAGGACAATTTGAAATTTTTGTTACAGATTTGAACCAAAAAAAAAAAATTCATGGAAGTTGGATTCGCCACCGCGGGGCCACATAAAATCATGCGGCGGCCCGGATCTGGCCCCCGGGGCCTTGAGTTTGACACCCGTACCTTAGAATACCGTAAATGAAAAATATCAGCTTTTACCTGGAAACCAGAAAGAAAAACAACTAGTCGTACTAAATTGTGAAAAAAAAAAAACCTTAATATTTCGTCTATTTTTGCATTTGAACACTTTGTACGTTGTTTTTTTCCCACCACAAAACCGCTGATTGATCGTCTGAACCACATTGAAGGAGTAAACTCGTAATCTATCTTTGAAATATGTCTTTTGTGACACCACCACTGAATGTTTTGAAGACACCTCGTATACCTTGAAAAAAAAAAAAAAAAAAAGGTCAACAAAACCAGAAGTTTTCCATGACAACTGACTTTTAAACGCCGTTTAATCGATTACAAATTTTATTTTACAAAAACTTTATTGGAATTAATCGGACGAATCCGACGTTTCCTTCGGGGTTCTTCTTCCACCCGAGGACGACAAATTCAACCAGACGAGCCGGCGCGGATCTTCGTTTTCATTCAATCTATTCTTAATTTTTAGTAGCTCCACCTCTATTTTATGGGTTTAGGGATTAATGACCTCAATAAAGAAGATCCTCGAATTACAATGAGCGTAAAATTAATGTGTATAAACCTTTAATCACGAACCGTAAAAGCGCTAACCCCGGGACACAAAAAGGCCAACGCATCGGGAGTGCGAATTCAACCTAAACGGGAAACACTTCTAATTTACACACTGGAGGAAAATGTATTTTGGCAAAAAATAAATATTACGTTTGGGGTCACATTTGAACTTCTCGGGCTGTACGTAAAACGGTGCGGCGCGCTTACGTCTCGGTCCAGAACGCGGCCGGTGCTGTTCAGGTAGAGCCTCTGTCTGCTCGGTTCCAGGATGACCCAGTGATCGGAGTTCTCCAGGAGAGTCAGCGAGATGGTTCTGCCGGGGTCTTGGGCGCGGCCGTTGATCTGCATGTTTTCCACCAGAACTGTTCCTGAAACCCAGATGAGCTTTCGATGAGTATACCGAGTGGACAATCATTGGTACCAGTACCACATTGTCCTTAAACATAAATGGGGGTTACAAAGTACTTGATTCTGATCAGAAGTGTGCACGTGTATGTAACTTTCGATAACAACCCAGGCTAAACAGAGCTCCTCCTCGACATTCCTTCCTTGACACCAATTACCGGAATTTTCGGCCCGTAAGCCGCGACTTTTTTCGCACGCTTTCAACCATGCGGTTCATGCGGTGATGCAGGTAATTTGTGCATTTTTTTCAAATGGCCACAAGGGGGGGGGGGGCACTCGAGCGGAAACGATATGAGTGAGACCGGTGGAATATATGTGCCAAGGAGCTGACTTTTACCTGTCCGGCCAAGTTAGCGCTGCGCTACCCTGCTAAAATTTTCTATAGAAATTAATAGAATTTTATAGAATTTGTACAGAACAACTTGTTCTACAGAACTTTGGCTGTGATTTTCTACAGAATTTCTATAGAAATTCTATAGGACTTCGGTCCTAAAGTTCTACAGTTCTTTAGAAATTCGTTTCAAATTTTCTACAGAAAATTTTTAGCAGGGTAGGATGTAACTGCAGTGTCTCAGTGATTAGTACCGGTTTGATTTTTTTTTTTTTTTTTAACCGGCCCTGTTAGCACGGCGCTAGCGTTAGCATTAGCACAGCGCTAGCATTAAACTCTCTGTGTACTGTCTTTCTTTGTAAATATCTCGTGTTTCAATCTGGGTTTCAATGTGGGCACTCGCGGCTTTTACACAGCTGTGACATATGGATGTACCAAATAGTATTTCCTCTACAAATGTACTCGGTGAGGCTTATAACCAGGTGCGCCCTGTAGGCCGGGAATTACGGTATTACACTTTTATTAGCCAAGAGTTTTGGTGCCATCTTGTGGCCGCTTCAGGTGTTGCAGGAAAAAAAGCACAAATATAAATTGAGTAGTTTTGACAAGGAAAAAAAATGGTGAATTTGTGAATAGCGAGGTGCCCATATGTTGGCGGTGAAACAAGTTTTAAATCAAACAATTTGGGAGAAATGCTGCAAAAATTAATTTCAAAGACGCTCCTCCCATATGTAATCTTCAATACTGTATATAATAAGAAGAAGAAGAATCCGCGACGCAGTTTCAAAGTCTGTGTGAAAGATCACATCTACGAACCAGGATTATTGCAGGTACGACTTGTTTTGCTGGGTTTTACTGATAGGTAAACGATGGGCTTTTTTATCATGTTCATTCAAGATACAATCACGTTCGATTGCCTTCAATACTGCACAAGGAACTCGTTTGAAACGCGGAAACCTTAATTCTGCTAGCGTTGCCTGAGGGACGGTTTATGTGCTGCAACTTCGGTTAGCGAGAGAGGACTAATATTAGCATTCGGCGTTATACTTCACGGGCGCGTGTACGGTTTTAACCGTGTCGCGATGGAGTTTTGGGAGACGTCGGGTTTCTGCAGCCTCTCCACTGAAGCCCAATGATAATTAGCCCGAAGGCGGTCAGCGTATTGGCAGGAATGGCAAACCTTGTAATTGCTATTGATTGAACGCGACCCCCCCCCCCCCCTCACACTTAAAGCTCTTTATCAAAGTGCTGCTAAGTCTTTTTTTCCACCTAGATTAGTACATTAATGAAGAAAACTTCGAGGCAGGCGTCACTGGGCTCAATGGCGAAAACACTAAAAGCTTTAAAGTCAAGTGTCATCCCTATAAACATTCTAAAATAGATATTGTTATGAAAAATACATATAACATTATTCACGTCGATGTCCATACGAAAAAAAGCGCAGTAGCCATGTTGCCTGCGACATTCACTATTGAAAACACCCTGACACCCTTTCGAACAAGAGAACATCTCACAACCGAGTGAAGTGACCGGGGAAATATTATCCTCTCATTCCGAGCCATATTTAGATGATATGCGGATCACTTCTGACTAACAACAGACTCCCAGACAGTATGTATGAGCCAGCCCGGCTGAAGCCGTCCGCCGCAGACACAATGGAATGAAGTGACTGGGGCAATTTTACCCTTTTGTTTTGTTTCGAGACATATTTAGATGATGTGCGGATCACTTCTATCTAACAACAGACTGCCAGACAGTATGTATGAGCCAGCCCGGCTGAAGCCGTCCGCTGCAGACACAATGGAATGAAGTGACTGGGGCAATTTTACCCTTTTGTTTTGTTTCGAGACATATTTAGATGATGTGCGGATCACTTCTATCTAACAACAGACTGCCAGACAGTATGTATGAGCCAGCCCGGGCGAAGCCGCGCCCCTCGTCCAAAGCCGTTCTCGGTGCCGACGGGTACATCGACACATTTAAATCTTTTGTTACATTCTGAGAGGATTATGTCTCTCCCCCCCCCCCCAAAAAAAAAAAAAACCTATAATTTTTTTTTTTGTCGCGGTATACACACCTACCTGTCATTTGGAACCCATGAACTTCTCGTCCTTTGTACCCCTGTAATAAATTTTTCACGACGAACCGGGTCTTTTGGAAAAGTGTGAATAATGAATTCGGCTAACATGAAGGAACAATAAGCTACCTTCCGGCAGGTAAAACTAGTAGAGACAGGCGAGACCGCCTGAGCGGGCGCCTGCTACTAACATCACTTCCTGCTTCTTCTCGAAAATAAATCCCTCGAGGGGATTTTCTTCCATAGTTTGCATAGATCTCAAAATCATGTTGTGTGGTGAAAAAACAGATGGACCCATACTAAAAATAATGCATTTCATGACAGCGGCACTTTAAAGATCTGCTAATTTTCCGTATCATGTATTTATCACGTAACACTTAATTAGCTATTTGCGTGAACTGCATTTTGTATGACCGAACCGTGTAAACATAATCACAATATGATGATGCAATCATCTCACACCATTCAACAGGACACCTCTAGCCAGCAATCAAGCAGTTTGTTTTTTTTTTAATCACTTGAAAATAACTCATCACTGCCTGCGCATTCCTCCCACATGAATTGATTAAATATAGAAAAAGAGGGATAATAATTTTAGAGTAGTGACAGATGTCTGGTACAGTAAATCCAGGTTGTTTTTTTTTTTTTTTCATATTTGGAAAACATTTTTCCCCATGTGTCATGAGCAAGGCTTGGCCACTGCCAAGAGGGGCGTGGCCAGTCCACCGCTCACAGCTGTTTCACATCCGAACTGTAACTAGACAGGAATTTAAGTTGGAGTTTTTGTCACTGGCATTTGCCAGTTCGTTACCTTTGTTAGTGAGTTGCATTGCGCAAGTTAGAGTAACCCTAGTCACAGCGATCCTGGCCTGTTGAGTTTGTCCCAGAGTCATCGGACCTTGCTGTATGTCTTTTGGATCCCGCCTAAGCCCAGCGTTTCTGTGCCTCTGCCTTGTCGGACTGCTACACCGTGTATGACCCAGTTTCCGGAATAAACGACATTGAACATTATGCCTCTGCGTCAAAGTCCTGCATTTCTGTCCGCCCCCATACCGGAGGTCTATGTCAAGAGGAGTTAATGAAACTAATTCATCGGTTGTTGGGAAAATTTACCAGAAAAAGTTGCTAGTGATTGAAAGGTTGAATCGACACACGCGGACTTCTTTAGTTTGTCTGAGACGTTTCACCTTTCATCCAAAAGATTCATATGGTTCTATATTTTAGGTGTGAGGTCTCCTATACGTGCCTCAGGAGAGTTTGTCCGCTGGGGGGTGTTCTCTACTGTCATCCTGTATACCAACCCGTCATTCATCTGCCGGGCGGCGGAGCAGGCGATCATCCCAAAGAATGGGACAATCTTCAGGGGAGGGATGTCGAGAAATTTCTATCTGCAGACGATGGGTAACATATGCAAAACTCCTCTGCTCAATTGGGCCTCTCAATTTTAATACTTTTGCATTTTTAACTCCTCTCTCAACCCAGAGGTCTTCTCTCTTCGGAATTGTTGGCCTCAGAGGAACGCCCTTCCGATTTGAGATGCAAACGGAGTGCAGATTCTGAGCCCGAAGAAGCTGCTCTGCGATGTTGCGCCGACGAAGAGCTCCGTGCACTCCTCACTACGGACAGCGCACTGCATAAAGAACATTTTCTCAGGATTTTGTCTTTGGGGTGGACCGGCTTTTAACTGCGTTGGCGGGTTTGAAATGCTTCGTTATGTCAGGTACGGAGAAAATGCTTCTCCGCTGCGTCCGTCTTCTGCTTTCTCTCGTCTGTCCTCGCTTGCGTTCTTGTGACGGAAGTCAAAGTTCAGCCGCTGGTCTGCATCAGCAGGTTTTCTGTCAAACTTCAATATTTAGACTTCCGTCCTTCGCTGGCCACGCTTTGCAGTCCGAAAACAGCAATGTGTTCTCTTTGATCTTTTCCCAAATAAGAGTTCCTGTTCACAGAGTTAATGTGTTCCGTATCCAGATCTACGTCCCGGGCTTTGATTTTAACCCATGTGTCAACAACCTGGGCTCAGACTATCTAAAGAGTCCAGTCCAATGCTTCTCTTTTGGGAAGAAGTTGTTCTGTTTAGTACAAGTTGAACAGCAGTAACAATGCGTCCATTCATCCATTTTCTTAGCTGCTTATCCTCACGAGGGTCGCGGGACTGCTGCAGCCTATCCCAGCTGTCAACGGGCAGGAGGCGGAGTACACCCTGAACTGGTTGCTAGCCAATTGCAGGGCACATCGAGACAAACCGCAATCACACTCACAATCACACCTAGGGGCAATTTAGAGTGTCCAATTAATGTTGCTTGTTTTTGTGATGTGGGGGGGGGGGGGAGTGCCCGGAGGAAACCCACGCAGGCAGGGGAGAAAATGCAAACTCCACACAGGAGGGGCCGGGATCGAACCCTGGACCTCAGACATTACATTAGGATATAAAAACCATACAGATACACACTTTGTATCGATCCGTTGTGGTAAAGTGGGAGGAGCTAAGTCAAAAGGCAAAGGACTCAATTTATCAGTCGATCTACGTTCCTACCCTCACTTATGAGCACGAGCTGTGGGTCGTGACCGAAAGAACAAGATCTCGGATACAAGCGGCCGAAATGAGTTTCCTTCGCAAGGTGTCCGGGCTCTCCCTTAGAGAGAGGGTGAGAAGCTCGTCATCCGGGAGGGACTCAGTGCCGAGCCGCTGCTCCTCCGCATTGAGAGGAGCCAGATGAGGTGGCTGGGGCATCTGATCCGGATGCCTCCCTGGTAAGGTGTTCCAGGCACGTCCCACCAGAAGAGACCTCGGGAACTACCCAGGACACCCTGGAGAGACTTATGTCTCTCGGCTGGCTTGGGAACGCCTACGAATCCCTCAAGAAGACCTGGAAGAAGTGGCTTGGGAAAGGGAAGTCTGGGAATCCCTCCTGAAGCTACTTCCCCCGTGACCCGACCCGGAAAAGCAGTAGATAATGGATGGATGGATGGACGGACGGACGGACGGACGGACGGACTGATTTCACTCTGTCGTCATGTCTGACATCATTTCAGACTCTAAAAAGATGTGCGATTTTACGGGCACTTTTGTCCTAGAAATGTCGGCTAATTACTGTGACGGGCCGACAACTAGTCCAGGGCGTACCCACCCAAAAGAACCTCATGAGAGAATAGAAAATGAACGGTTGCGGGCTAATAATCCATCCACACTGGGATTAGACTGCAGTGCCGTGTCAAACTCGTGTTGCATTTTGGTAGCGTCGCATTAAATTCCAACGACGCGTTGAAACTCGTTTTCTTTTCGGTAATGACAAACACAAGCGCTTATCCTTCCGGGAGGCGCTTAATGCATTTTTGCGGCGTCACCGAGACTCAAGTAGGAGCACGGGGCGATAGCGGCGGCCTCCGCATTACAAGTATCATCAGCCCCGGTCGCATTTGCGTGCTCCTGGTAATGAATGCTCCCCCCACACCCCCGGTTTGGTGCGTGAGTGTCTGCGTGATGCAAACACGGGAAGCGCCGCTTGGAATCATCCGTCCCCAATCTTTGAAAAATGGTCCCTTGTAGAATTTCGTTTGGGAGTCGCAACGGCTCCCGTTTGCCGCTCCATGATCGCAATTGTACTTTTTTTGCAAGAAATAAGATGATTCAAGTCAATGACGACATAACGGGGGATGAATCCAAAATGGGCTTTCTTTCAACATTTTGGGCTGTAAAATATGTCATATTTATTGAGAAAAAGCATTTCTACTATAATTGTTTATCAAACGCAAGGGTGAACGCCACAAATCGGGCCTGCTATTTATCCACACTGATATCGTTAGAACTTCAGATAACGGCTGCGATTGGATTCGAAAGCACGCATGAACGTCCAAGGCAAGTAAGCTTTGATGATACTAGCCATTTATCAGTTCATCCATCCATTTTCTTAGCCGCTTATCCTCACAAGGGGTCGCAAAAGTGCTGGAGCCTATCCTAGCGATTCATTTTAAAAGAAATTATAAATCATGTTGGTCACAGACGTTAGACGACGTCTTAAAAAATGAAAAACCTTCGTCACGTATTCTGCATTTGGACATGGGTGTGAAATCAGCAAAATTTCTCAGATGTGACTTCAAAAGCGTCCAGTCAAATAAAAAAATGAAAGAGACAGATTGAAAGAGAAGCACGGTCACACACGTCATTGTCATCAAAGCGGCCGCTGGATGGCTGAATGTCGAGAAAATACTGTAATTCCCGGCTAACAGAGCGCACCTGGTTATAAGTGTCACCCAGTACATTTGTAAAGGAAATACCATTTGGTACATGCATAAGACGCAGCTGCGTAAAAGCCGCAAGTGCCCACATTAAAACATTGAAACACGAGATATTTAAAAAGCAAGACAGTACACAGAGAGTTTAATGCTTGCGCCGCTGCACTAATGCTAATGCTATCCCCACCACGCTAACGCTAGCACCGCCATGCTAACACTAATGCTAGCACCGCCACCCTAACGCTAATGGTAGCACCACCACGCTAACACTAGCACCGCGCTAACAGGGTCGGTTTAAAAAAAAAAAAAAAAAAAAACATACTGGTAAAAATCACTGAGACACCGCAGTAACACAAAGCCACTTCCTCGGCACATATATTCCACCGGTCTCACTGTTACCTTTTCCGCTCAAGTGCCCCCTTGCGGCCGTTAGAAAAAAAAAAAAAAAAACGCACAAATTATCTGCATCATCGCATAAACCGCAAGGTAGAAAGCGTGTGAAAAAGTTGTGGGTAATTGGCCGGAATTTACAGTACATTATTAATTTGCCCTTGTTGAGTTCACTGGTCACTCGTATCCTAAGGCATCACTGTACTTATGAGTTAATATTTTAGATCAAAGATCAATAATCAAAGAAATAAGGAGTAGCTATGCAAATGGCTAAAATGTAGCCTGCGACCTAAAGTAGTGGAACAGCCCCGATTGCTTTCCAGGCTTTGCAAAACTGTCTGCCGTCTAAATTTGCACTTCAGCGATCATCGGTTAGCGATCACTAGGAGGTGTGAAGGCCTTCTTGGAATAATTGCATCTCTTCTTGGGAACATCAACATAAGCAGGAAGACGCCGCAAATTGGGAATATTTTGAGGAATCACCGTGGGAATAAACTGGACCCAAGAGTCTTTTCATGGCGACTGAAGTATGTCTTACGCCCATATTTCGTCATGACAACCAAATTTCCTCATGTCCTCAGTGGAGCTTTGTTCTGTAGCCAGAGGTGTCCTTGATCCCGTCTCTGCACGTAGGCTAACCTTGATGAACTGCATACTGGACTGTAATACTCCATTGCCAGCTAGAAGCGGTTAAGACACAAACCCTTTGTCTAAGTGGAAAGCCCCGATCTCACGGCACAGGTTTGATACCACCCATAGTCCGCCCTTCTGACAAGACACAGGATGTGTGCTTTCTCTGTATCTCCGCACTCATGATCTGCTCTCTACAGCCGTTGTCTGTAACTCATAAGTGCCCGGAATATTCTGGAAGTAAATTCTTCGATTCATCATCTCCAGCCTTTATTTGGATAACCAACATTCTCACTACCCGAAATTAAACGAACACGCGGAGGAAAAAAAAAAGCGTCGTCCAACACTACTTTGGTGTTCTTTGTGATGTTGTAAGCCGCAATGACGCAGCCCTATGAAACGTAAGATTTCTTTATCCAGCCTTCTTGGCCCAAAAACCTCACGCAGCAACATGCGGACCAGCTGTCGGAGGCCACGCTCCACTCGGCAACACGCGACATAGATAACAAAATGCGTGGTAAACCCCCACCGTTACATTTGGAGATGTGCGTCGTCTCCAAAGCCATCGAAGCTTTCCCAAATGCTTAATTGGCTGTAATTGCTTTTGATTTATTTTGACAATAATCAACATGTGTGTTGCGTCGTTGCGGCGACGAGCCGCATCTGTTTCTTTCGGCGCAAAGCCGTCTCCGAGAGAGGCTCTAAAAGACGCAATTATGTACGACGCCTCTTTTATCTTTTACCATTTTGCTTTCCATCAATATGGTCGTCATGGGTACGCACATGCTGCAGCGCGGCACCAAGCCGGGTTTTTTTTTTTTTTTTTTTTTTTTTCAGTCCACGACTCGAAAATTAACACGCCGCCATCCTCTGCAACTGGGTTAATTTCATCCCGGGCGACGCTATCAAGTTTTCCGCATCAGACCGGCAGACGGCTAATTCGGCTTTGGGATTTCTCCATAATGACCAGATTGCAAGTGTCCCTTTCCCAATTCCAAAGTCATAACATAACAGGAGTCCATAAAACATCGTGACGGACTGAAGGGCGCAACGGACTTACGCCGGTTTGCAGGAAGGTGCAAGGGAAAAATAAGAATGCATGTAAAAGACTTTCCCACAGCGAAAAATTTATAATTTGGCGTTAGAGTCTTTATTAAAAAAAAAATGTCTACACACCCCTATTAAAAAAATGACACCAGGAAACTTTCACCATCAATGTATATTGACGTAAATTCTGACTTTAATGGCGGAAATCCGACTTAAGTCGAAATTCGAGTTGAGTTGCTACTGTAGGAACAGATCTCGGACGTAGAAATATTTACAAAGAAAGACGGTACACAGAGAGTTTAACTCCAGCGCCGCCGCGCGAACGCTAACGGTAGCCCCACTGCGCTAATGCTAGCACTGCCACGCTGATGCTAACAGTAGCACCGCGCTAACAGGGCCGGTTTAAAAAAACATACTGGTAAAAATCACTGAGACACGGCAGTAACACGCTAGCGCAGCGCTAACAGAGCCGGACTGGTAAAAGTCACTTCCTCGGCACATATATTTCACCGGTCTCTTACTTTTTCCGCTCAAGTGCCCCCTTGCGGCCGTTAGAAAAAAAATGCACAAATTAGCCGCATGATCGCATAAACCGCAGGGTGGAAAGCGTGTGAAAAAGTATTATTTGGCGTTGGTCTTTACCAAAAAAAAAAAAAAAAAAAGCCTACACACCCCTGTTAAAAAGGCCAGATTTTTGTGCAGTAAAAAAATGACACCAGGAAACTTTCACCATCAATGTATATTGATGTAAATTCTGACTTTAGTGGCGGAAATCTGACTTGAGTCGAAATTCGAGTCGAGTCGTTACTGTAGGAATGGATTTTGGTCGTAGAGATATTTACAAAGATAGACGGTACACAGAGAGTTTAACGCTAGCCCGACCGCGCTAATGCCAGCACCGCCGCGCTAACACTAATGCTAGTACTGCCACGCTAACGCTAACACTAGCACCGCACTAACAGGGCCGATTTAAAAAAAAAAAAAAAAAAAAAAATCATACGGGTAAAAATCACAGAGACACGGCAGTAACACGCTAGCGCAGCGCTAACAGGGCCGGACTGGTAAAAGTCACTTCCTCGGCACATATATTCCACCGCTCTCTTACTTTTTCCGCTCGAGTGCCCCCTTGCGGCCGTGAGGAAAAAAAAAAAATGCACAAACTAGCCGCATCATTGCATAAACCGCAGGGTGGAAAGCGTGTGAAAAATGTATTATTTGGCGTTAGTCTTTATTTTAAAAAAAGTCTACACACCCCTGTTAAAAAGGACAGAATTTTTTTGCAATAAAAAATGACACCAGGAAACTTTCACCATCAATGGATATTGACGTAAATTCTGACTTTAATCGCGGAATCCGACTTAAGTCGAAATTCGAGCTGAGTCGCTACTGTAGGAACGGATCTCAGTCGTAGACCGAGGACTCCCCGCACCCGTCGGTGTTAGCAAAATGTCCTCAAAACCCCTATCGAACGAGAACCGAAAATTATTTGGGGCCAATTAGAGACACTTTAAATGACAGCAGGTGTGCGCTGGCTCATATTTAACATAATTATGGATGTGATTTTTGCAAAGAAATTATCTGAGTTGGTTATTTTTACTTCCCTTTTTAAAGATCCCCAAATGTTGTTTCACAGATTTTTGATAATATTAATGGGCGAAGGTGTTTCAATTACTATTCAATTCAATCAAGGGTGCGTCGAGTGTTTTTTTTTTGTTGTTGTTGTTTTTTTAATATTTCCACTGTTTCACTTTTATTGATCCCTTCGGTGCCTTGCTCAAGGGAGCTTTGACAAGCAGCTGCAATTCCACCTCTTTTATATTACTAGGTCGGTTCCAAATCAGGTCACTGAGGACAGAGTCTAATTTATTGGGGACATCACTGCGACACGGGCTTCCCAGAGCAATTTCCAAGCAAAGCATTAAAAAAAAAAAAAAAGAAAAGAAAAAAAATAACTTCAGAGGGGCAAATGAAAGTTTGGCTCAATCCATACCTTCTCCTCCTTTTAGTCCTCTAAAATCCAGTGAGCGTCGCCACTGTCGAAAAGGTTGCGCTTGCCTCGTGTGACATTCGAGGGCCTGATTTACTCAAGACTCGCACATGCTACAACATTTCTGAAGCGGCCTCAAGGAAAACTATTGTGACATAGCAACGCGGTTTGGAGTGCCCGAATGATTTCAACGCTTACTTGGATCGAGTCGCAAGAAGGAGTCTTGCCATATCGCCGACGACAAAACTCATTTCCTTGCGTGTGGGTCATATGTCGGGCACTGTGCGACTCAAAGAGCGGCTTTTCACGCATGCTGTCAACAAGGACAAGTGCTTGAGATGAATAAAATGGAAAAAAAAAAACCAATAAAAACAAACAAAAAAGGCTTTTATGTGGTTACTGGATCAACCCAAATTATTAGAGCCAACATTTCTTTTCTGTAACTCAGTCAGATGATTCTTTGTCTTCCAATAACGATTCCAATTCCATTACTTCAAAATTAGTTTTTTACTTGCAATGCTCTTCCAAACGTACCATTGTGAAAACTAACCTAGGTTTAGCCCAAAACAGCTAAAATTTTGCACCCAGTATTTGGGATGATATTCCGTGGCTCAGACCCTGAGTGGATATAGATGGCACCAGAATTCGTTTTAAGGTCTCAACAACTTTAACTCCTAGCACTAGGGTTCTGAGACTAGTCTCACTCTTGGTCTCAGAATTAATTTGAATCTGAATCACTGATCATAACATTTTTTTCATGACCAGTCCACAACTAACATCTCGGAATTGCATAACAGTAGTAACTGCAGTTTTCCTTGATCATCGACACTATTGTTAAAAACTTTAAAGAGCTCGACCTCTTTAGAACTCATTTGCTAGCCAGAATATCCATCCATCCATTATCTACCACTTCTCCAGGTTGGGTCACGGGGGAAGTAGTTTCAGCAGGGATACCCAGACTTCCGTTTCCCCAGCCACTTCTTTCAGCTCTTCCGGAGGGATCCTCAGGCGTTCCCAAGCCAGGTGAAAGACAGTCTCCCCAGCGTGTCCTGGGTCGTCCCCAGGGTCTCTTTCCGGTGGGACGTGCCCGGAACACCTCACCAGGGAGGCAACCAGGAGGCATCTGAATCAGAAGCCCCACCCACCTCATCTGGCTCCTCTCAATGCGGAGGAGTAGCGGTCGACACTGAGCCCTTCCTGGGTGACCGAGCTTCTCGCCCGTTCTCTCAGGGAGAGCCCGGACACCCTGCAGAGGAAACTCATTTCGACCGCTCGTATCCGGGATCTTGTTCTTTCGGTCACGCCCCACAGCTCATGCCCATAGGTGAGGGCAGGAACGTAGATCGACTGACAAATTGAGAGCTTCGCCTTTTGACTGGGGGACCGATACAAAGTCCGCATCACTGCAGACGCCGCACCGATCCGTCTGCCGATCTCCCGCTCTATTCTTCCCTCACTCGTGAACAAGACAATACTTGAACTCCTCCACTTGGGGCAGGATCTCATCCCCGACCTGGAGACGGCACGCCAACCTTTTCCGACTGAGGACCGTAGTCTCGGATTTGGAGGTGCTGATTCTCATTCGCAGCTGAGTGTGAAGCGACGAACCAGAATAACAGCACCAAAATATGGAAACAATAAATAGCTGATTCTTGACTAATTTCTTTTGCCCGGTGCGCTTGGGTTCGCCGCATTTCTCCATAATTGTAATATTTATTTCATGTTAAAGTCGTTAATGTCGTTTACCCGTCCATTTTCCTTTCAAAAAAAATAAGAATAACCTTTCGACGAGCTGTGAAAAATAACAAAGACTTGTTGCAAAGTTACTCGTTCCACACAAGTGAATGAGGCTTCAAGCGATAATTCTTCCCGAGCAGTGTGTGCATTAGGCAGGACGGTTTTAATATCGCTGTATAAACTCGTACATTTTTGACACGTCTTGAAAACGTAATTAAACGCCGCGGCGTAACAGAGAAAAAGGTCAGGAGCGAACTCCGGTTGTACGCGAGTCCTCTTGCCGCGTCCAATACGAGATGTCATTCTGATTTGCAGCCCGGAGCAGCTCTATTGATAATAAATGTCAGACGGTCTTGGCGAGTTCGGAGAGACTCGTCTTGAAAGACATCCAAGGTATCGGAACAGGCTGTTTTGTCTGTCATGAGTAATTCTCTCTGTTATTGTACGCACAAAAAGTACATATCGGAAAAAGTCCGAAATATTTGGAAATTCACAACACGGGGCCACAGAGAGAGAGTTTCAGACCTGACAAAATGCTTCACTAAAATATAGTCCGTCGTCTGCGCCGAGGCGATCCGGGACCGGAGTGCGAGTTCAACGCTCGAAAGTCGTCGCCCACGGCCCTTTGCTTTCAAATCGTCGCCGTCTGCTTCAGTCGCGCCCGTGAAAGGCGCGGGCGACGGATTGCCGACTTTACCGTTCCACGCCTGTTGCGCCAATTTGAAGAGTGGAAAGGGGGTGGGGGTGGGGGACTGCTGTCAGAGATCAGAACGGCAGCTCCACTTTCCCCGTTAAAAAGTACAAAGGACACGAAGGCTGTAGTACGATTCGGTAAAAATGAGCCAGAATAGACTGGGAGTTAAAATAAAACAAGGGCGCCTCAGCTGGAAAGTGTTGGCCTCACAGTTCTGAGGTCCCGGGTTCAATCCCGTCCTCACATGTGCGGAGTTTGCATGTTCTCCCCGTGCCTGCGTGGGTTTTCTCCGGGCACTCGGGTTTCCTCCCACATCCAAAAAACATGCAACATGAATCGGGCGCTCTAAATTGCCCCAAGGTGTGATTGTGAGTGCGGCTGTTTGTCTCGATGTGCCTTGAGATTGGCTGGCAACCAGTTTAGGGTGTACCCCGCCTCCTGCCGGTTGACAGCTGGGATAGGCTCCAAGCACTCCCTGCGACCCACGTGAGGATAAGCGGCAAAAAGAAAATGGATGGACGTTGTGTATTGAAAACAATCTAATATCTTAATGCTAATTGCAGGGGAAATGACATACGTGGGCTAACAAACACCGTCGTCGTAGCAACCTTCAAACAAAACAAACAGTGGAGCAACACATGTAGACTGATCATACAAAACCACTCTCAGGAATGTATTTATCATCTTCGGTGGAAGAACGACTACAACGGTTTAACATTACTGTCGGAGCAGCACAATGCCCATTGAGCTAACGCAAAAGTGGCAAAAACTTTATCTTATCCTTAATTGTCATTGTTTTATTTAAAAAAAACCCACACATTTCCATTCATTTCAATGGGGAATCTTTGACCCTTGTGAGGATAAGTGGCTAAGAAAATGGGGCTTTTACATTTTCCCCGAAATAATGATGCAATCAGTTGATTTTTTTTTTAACCTCGGTATTTTGCTTGCCAAATACAGAATACGACCTGTTGGGATGTTTCATTTGCAGAAACCACGGTAACAGCAAGACTGTTTGGAGCGTTGGCCTCACATTTCTGAGGGCCGGGGTTCAAATCCTGGCCCCGCCTTTGAACATGGATTAATTGTAGACTAAATTGTCTCTAGGTGGGATTGTTGTCTGTCTCTTTGTGCCCTGCAATTGCCTGGCAACCGGCGCATTGTGAACCCATGCCTCCTACACTTTGACAGCTGGGATAGGCCTCCAGCACTCCGGTGACCCTTGTGAGGATAAGCGGCTCGAAAAACATAGCAATGATGGGTTCTATAATTATGAAGGAAGAAAAGTACAATACATGCGCGTGAATGAGAAGGGCGAAGGGGAAAGAGCCAGGCTTCCAGGGAGAAGAGATGCCGAGGGTGGATGACTTCAAATATTTGGGGTCGACAATACAGAGCAATGGCGAGTGTGGTAAGGAAGTGACGAAACTGGTTCAAGCAGGTTGGAACAGCTGGCGAAAGGTGTCTGGTGTTCTATGTGACAGAAGAGTCTCCGCTGGGATGAAGGGAAAAGTTTATAAAACAGCGGTGGTGTACGGATTAAAGACTGGAAGTGAAGATGTTGAGGTTCTCGCTAGGAGTGAGCAGGTTGGCTAGGATTAGAAATGAGCTCTTTAGAGGGACAGCAAGACCAAAGACAGGGCCCAGGATGAAATAAAAGGAGGGCTTTAGTCACACAAAACCGCCCTTGACTAAGAATTGTTACTTCCCCCACGACAAAAGGGACTCACAACACCAGGGAAGCAGCATCAATTCAAGTTTGCGGCGACGAGGCAATTTGTACCGGAGGGGGCGTAGTTCGACTTCTCACGGTCGAATTCCTCCTCCGTTACGCGGCGAACTCGCAGAGACTTAATCAATCGCAACAAATCGTGCATTCCGTTCGACCTCATTAGCATTAAGACGCCATTAGCCCCGCGGTAAATCAATTCCAAACCATCGGTAAATTATTATTATTACGCCCTTTCTTAGTGAAAACGTGAACGGAACCGGGGTGTCGGACTGGACTGTGCGAGACTAAAGCTTGAGTAAAGTATATTACAGCTACCGAGTGGCATCACTGAATTTTTTCCATTAGGAGGTGAAGATGGATTTATATTTTTTTTTTTTTTTTTTGTAGACAGCACATCAATCCAAGAGCCGCAAGGGAGTCTCTTAAGGTGGAGGTCGCTTATCTGAGGATATCAAGTAATACTCCAACCCCAAGGACATCGTGTATCCCTTTTCTAGCACCTTTAAGGGTACCAGAATCGGATCCCGAAATACACGATGTGCATTTTTTTTTTTTTTTTTGCAAAAATAGCAACCACACGCGTCTCGCTTCTCCTAAGGACGAGAAAGCAAAGACGCCGATGCGAAGCTTCAAAAGGTCTTCGTGATATTTAAATGACGGAGTGCCGCTCGGCGACTACTTAAGCGAGCGTTCCTTCCCCCCCCCCCCCCAACCCCCCCGGTGGTAAAACTGTCACAGAAAAAAAAAGCATCCGGAGAGGATATTCCATTAGGGCCTCAATTTTGGCACTCGGGCTTCACGCGGTGAACAATGGCACTTCCATTATGTCAAGATATTTTCAGCGTTTGTCCGGGGAAAGTCAATTAAAACGTGGGTTTTTTTTTTTTTTTTTTGAAATGTAAAATTGAACGTGGTAAATGTGTGTGTGTGTGTGGGGGGGGGGGGGGTGAGAAAAATGTTTTTTGAAAGCCCCTTTGAGAGCGCTTTTCAAATGTGGGCAAATTTCACGCTCCAAAACAACGGCTTGGTCACATACATTAAAGGACAAATGAAATAGTAATATTATGTCTTATTTATAATTTTTTTTAATCTAAATTTTGTTCACCAGTGACTTGAGCCTTCTTAAATTACGCATAAGACAAAATACTGTACATGTGACTTGTTTTCGAGGGTGCTTCTGGGATCGCCGTTGAACATTTTTGCTGGTTGAATAATGAATGGATTTAGATCATTTATTTAAAGCTCCACTGTCATGAAATGCATGATTTTTAATATGTTATTAATGAAAAAAAAGGAAGCTAGAATGGACCCATCCAAAAAACAGGATTGTGACGTATGTGGCTTTTTGAGACTCCCGCCATGAAAATCCTCTCGAGGGATTCGCTTTCGAAAAGAAGCAGGAAGTGACGTGAATAGCAGACGCCCACTCAGGCAGTCATGTGTTTCTACTAGTTATACCTGCTGGATGGTAGCTTGTTGTTCCTTCGTGTTAGCCAAAATGCCGTCTCGTTGCATTGCTGGATATTGTTCGAACACTCGGGAGGATGGATTTACTCTTCGTACTTTTCAAAAAAACCCGATTTGTTGGGAAAAATGGATTGCACGGGTGCAATGGACGAGAGCTTCGAGGGTTCCAAACAACAGGTAGGTGTGTATAGAACTACTAAAACAAAAACAAAAAAAAATAATAATAATAATAATAGTTGGGCAGGGGGACATAATCCTCTTTGAACTTAAAAGATCCACATACGTAAATCAGGGGTGGGAAATGTGTCAATGGACCCATCGGCGCCGCAGACGGCTTCGGCCGGGCTGGCTCATACATACTGTCTGGGAGGCTGTTGTCTGAAGTGATCCGCATATCATCTAAATATCACTCAAAATGAAACAAAATAGAGGACAATATTCCCCTGGTCACTTCACTTGATTGTGTCCACGGCGGACGGCTTCGGCCGGGCTGGCTCATACATATTGTCTGTGAGGCTGTTGTTAGTTAGAAGTGATCCACATATCATCTTAATATGGCTCGAAACGAAACAATAGGATAATAATTGCCCCGGTCACTTCACTCGATTGTGTCCTGCTGGAGGGTAGCTCGTTGTTCCCTCGTGTTAGCCAAAATGCCGGCTCGTTGTATTCCTGGATATTGTTCGAACACTCGCGAGGATGGATTTACTATTCGCACTTTTCAAAAAGACCCGGTTTGTCGTGAAAAATGGATTGCACGGGTGCAAAGGACGAGAGCTTCGCATGTTCAAAATGACAGGCAGGTGTGTAGAGGGATACTAAAACAAAAAACTGTATTTGGGCGGGGGGACATAATCCCCTTTGAACGTAACAAAAAAGCCACGTAAGTAAGTCAGGAGTGCTAAATGTGTCGATGTACCCGTCAGCGCCGGGGACAGCTTCGGCAGCACCTCGTCCGCCGCGGACGGCTTCGGCCCGGGTGGCTCATACATACTGTCTGGGAGTCTGTTGCTAGTCAGAAGTGATCCGCATATCATCTAAATATGGCTCAAAACGATACAATAACATTGCCCCGGTCACTTCACTCGATTGTGAGGTCTTCTCTTCTTCAAAAAGACCTTCCGTGATCCATAGCAGGTGTGCCACTACATCAGTGGTTCCCAAAGTCAACCTGGGCCCGGACCCCCAGTGAGTCGTTCAAAAAGCTCCTGGACCCCCACGCTCAACTTTCACCAATAATGTAGTGCTGGACATTATTATTACTCTGGCTCAGACATCGTGTCGCAGACCCCCTGGAAACACTTTGGGAACCACTGCACTACATGTTTTGAACGGCGAACATCGCGGTGATGACGTTCCAGGCAATATGGCCGCCACTTGGACGTCGAGTGAGACTTCCGCAACTTTGCGCGCTGATGACGCGCTTTCCGATCATATTTATTTTCTCGTATAGATGTTGAAGTGAATAATGTTTTATGTATTTTTCATGACAGTATCTATTTTGGAATGCTTATAGGCATGACAGTGGAGCTTTAAGCACAACACAAAGTGGACGCATTTTAAGGGTCCCGAACATGAGCGCCGAAAACTCAAAAACTAAAAGTTGGTCGAATTGGCCCATGCCACAAGTTTTTATGATCAATTTCTATCACAAGAGGACCCACAAAAAAATGTAAACAAGCAAACAAACCACATCAAAGGTTGAGGATTATTTGGAGTATTCAACCTTTTTTTGTTTGTTTGTTTGTTTTTGTTTCTCGAAGCAAGAACAAGAAAAGCACACTTTCAAATTGTAATTCCCTCCCGACAAAGCATGAAAGGAACGCGTGGGAACGTCCCGCACGAAAAACAAAAAAACCCGCATCGGGCGACGGCGCTCGTGTGCAAACGACGCAAGCGGCCCCCCTTTCTCTTGGCGAGGATAAGCGCGGATTGAATTGCAGCTGGCGCGCGGCAATTATGCTGACCGTTTATCCGCACCATGCACACTAATTGCGACGTTTATTTGCACATCAAACACTGACGCGTTTAAAAAAATTAAAAACAAAAAAAACCACACACACGCACCTTGCAGTAAATAATTAAGCACAGGGAAGTAATTTCACTAATACAATAATAATTTAAGGGCATCCGACGCAAAATAAATTATTGCGAGCTACTTGTCTTTTTACCAAGATAAAACACGGCGCGTCGACACGCGTGTCAGGGGCTTGACAGGAGAGACCCCGCCTCCTTGTTTTGCGCTCTAATCCACGCAGAGCAGGTGCTGCGCGCTAATCCGGGTTGTTGTTTTTTTTTTTCTTTTTTTCAGATCCCCTCTAATTACATATTGATGAGCCAGCAATCATCACATCGTGACACGATCAGACAGTTTAACACACAACGTGCGCCACGCGGGGAAGTTGTTCAACATTTAATGAGACATCTGCGCGAAATTATGGGGAACATGAAAAACGGCGCGTCGCGCACGCGCTGTCATTTCCGCTTTATTTTTTTTTTTTTTTTCATTTCGTAAATGAAACACAGAAGAGCTTGGTTTTGGTCTACATTCCCAAATTGGCTACTTGGGTGACTGCAACGTCCAGATATTTGGTCTCAACTTTTTTTTTTTTTTTTTTTTGCAATACACTTCAGAAAAATGGGAATATCCAAAAGATGAATAAACACATTGGATGGATAAATGATGAAAGGAACTATAAAGGACAGTTAAAAATCAAAACTGGAGCTTGTTCGATGCGGAATGGGAAGCGGCTGGGATGAGAATCAGCACCTCCAAATCCGAGACTATGGTCCTCAGTCGGAAAAGGGTGGCGTTGCCCTCTCCGGGTCTGGGATGAGGTCCTGACCCAAGTGGGGGGGAGTTCAAGTATCTTGGGGTCTTGTTGACGAGTGAGGGAAGAACGGAGCGGGAGATCGGCAGACGGATCGGTGCGGCGTCTCCAGTGATGCGGACTTTGTCTCGGTCCGTTGTGGTGTAGAGGGAGCTAAGTCCAAAGGTGAAGTTTTCTATTCACCAGTCGATCGCCGTTCCTACCCTCACTTATGAGCATGAGCTGCGGGTTGTGACCGAAAGAACAAGATGAGTTTCCTCCGCAGGGTGTCCGGGCTCTCCCTTAGAGGTAGGGTGAGAAGCTCGGTCATCAGGGAGGGGCTCAGTGTCGAGCCGTTGCTCCTCCACATTGAGAGGAGCCAGATGAGGCGCCCGGGGCATCTGATCTAGACGCTCCCTGGTGAGGTGTTCCAGCCACGTCCCACTGGAAAGAGACCCCGAGGACGACCTGGGACAGCCCGGAGAGACTATGTCTCTTGGCTGGCTTGGGAACGCCCTCGGGATCCCTCCGGAAGAGCTAGATGAGGTGGCTGGGGCATCTGATCCGGATGCCTCCTGGACGCCTCCCTGGTAAGATGTTCCGGGCATGCCCTACCGGAAAGAGACCCCAAGGACGACCCAGGACACGCTGGAGAGACTATGTCTCTCGGCTGGCTTGGGATCCCTCCGGAAGAACTGGAAGAAGTGGCTGGGGAAAGGGAAGTCTGGGTAACCATGCTGAAGCTAATTCCCCGGCAACCCGAACCGGAAAAGCGGTCGAAAATGGTTGGATGGACAAAAAAAAAAAAAAAAAAAAATCAAAACAGACGTATGGCAAATGGACAACAATTACTTGGACTTTGGTGTCTCAAAATACAGGTGACACCAACTTCCTGTATAAGTTTTGACATTTTTTTTTTTTTTTTTGCTTTAACTTGCGAGCAAAAATTTGAGGCACAAGTGCTATGCTGTAGCGGCAAACTCAAATCAACTCACGTCGCAATAGTTTCAAAGAAAAAAAAATCAAAGACCGTTTATTACCACTCCCAGTTGAAATCCTCTGTCTTGCTAATTGTCAACAAATAAAATAAGATAATTACATTGTGTTTTTACCTCATTTTATTTGACATTTAGCTAGATGCAGAATTTATAAATATTAATAAATTAATTAATAAATAGTTGCATTGTGTGGCGACACGGTGGATCAGCTGGAGAGCATTGGCCTCACTGTTCTGAGGTCCCGGGTTTGATCCCGGCCCTCCCTGTGTGGAGTTTGCATGTTTACCCCGTGCCTGCGTGGGTTTTCTCCGGGTGGGCACTCCGGTTACCTCCCACATCCCAAAAACAAATTGCCCCAAGGTGTGGTTGTGAGTGCGACTGTTTGTCACGATGTGCCCTGTGATTGGCTGGCAACCAGTTCAGGGTGCACCCCGCCTCCTGTACGTTGACAGCTGGGACAGGCTCCCCGCGACCCACGTGAGGATAAGCGGCAAAAGAAAATCTATGGATGAACAGACATTGTGCATTGAAAACAACCACATACGTCGGCCCTAAAGTCTACTATCTTAATGCTAATGCAGGGGAAACGACATACGTGGGCTAACAAACACCGTCGGCATAGCAACCGTCAAACAATACAAACTCAATACAAAAAGTGGAGCAACACATGTAGACTGATAATATAAAACGACTCTCAGGAACGTATTCTTTATCTTCGGTGGAAGAATGACTACAACGGTTAACATTACTGTCAGAGCAGCACAATGTCCATTGAGATAAAAAACTTCCTTTACGTTATTTTTAATTATCATTTCATACACATTTCCATTCATTTCAACGGGCAATCTTTTTGGGAAACGTGTGGTCACGAAATGAATTAGAGCCAAGTATTTGTTTCAAGTCCTTTTTACATCATTGGTTCTGGCGGAATTGGTCATTTTCACACATTTGGACCTTCTCACCCCCCCCCCCCCCCCCCAAATAATGACAAATGGTATCACCCTTCTGCAAAGAGAGTTTCCAGATCCTTCGGGGTGGTTAGTGTGATTACACGGGGTGGGGTTTTATTTGAGAGTACCTGTACACTAATAAACACGGGCATGACCCCAATAAAGGGTTATTATGAGGGTTATAAACATTACTAGCATTTTTATATAAATATCTTTACACATGGTCAACTCGAAGTAATTAAACTCCATTCTGCCGTGTTGCTTTCTGACTTTTTCACCCCGTACTTAGCGACGCTACAAATTATGCGTCGTCTATGCAAAGCTACCCTGAACTATTGCGCGTCTGTCGGTTGCCGTGTCGACAACCTCTTTGATTGACGGCAGCGGAAGTGAAGACAAACGTTTTCTTAATGCGCCCGGAAAAATATGGAAGAAGAAAAAGAACTGCATGGCACTTGGAGCTTATCCATCTTAAAATGAAAATGAACAACAACAAAAAAAAAAAAAACATGGCGGAGGAGTCTGCTCGATCCCCCTCAGTTTTTTTTTGTTTTTTGTTTACTTTGTTGATTTTTATTTTGTTTAACATTTTACAGACAACGTTCATGCCAAAATTGTGTCTTGAGATAAAATTTTAACTTGTTCGGGCCTTGCAAAATACAATCATTTTTGTAACGCGTTTTAAATATGGGAAATTGCAGTCTTCCTAATAACATAAAAAAGTGCATCAAAAGTTATTGAGAGTGTGGCCACCTGGGGGCGGTATAATGCATAAGGAGATGGACTCTGATGGAGCTTTTCCGATGGCGATCTTAAGCTCCGCCCCCTTAGCCTTGTCCCGCAACCTTTCAAAATGGCGATTGTACGTAACGTGTTTGAAGTCGATTCTCTATTGCGTATTCCAGATAATATTGGGGTATGTTGTTTTTTTTTTGCCAAATGCGTCAGACTTGTCCAAGAGAGTTCTAAAGAGAGGTCTCTTGATACTGTCTTTGTAAAATGAACTTTTCCAAGCGCACGCTACCGGCAACTAGCATTGCTTGAGGGACAATACGGCGAGAGGGGCGTGGCAACCCAGCAGGGGTTAAGACAATGCGGCCATCTGATTGGCTATTATTGTACGAGTGATTGACGGGTCGGAAAGGTTCGTTAACAGTTTTTTCCGAGTTGTGAGTCGTTGCTTTTTTGTTGTTTTTTTTTTTTAAGTGTTGTCAGGCGTAATTTCTTCTGAGCAGTGAGCAGTCAGTGGCTCATTTGTATTATCCCGATCCACCCCTCGAAACCGGTAATTTAATTTAATTTTTTTAACCTTGAGGTACTTTAATAATGTCGGAGATGTCAAGGCAAACGGGAACAGTTTAAAAATCTCAATAAATCGATGCACCTGTTCATTTTTCTTTTTTGTCATTTTCTGGAAACGTTCAAAAATAACATAGCCATGTTATGCTAGCTGGCTAAAGTTAAAAATATGTTCTGTTCTTATCTGGTTAAAATAAATGCGCATTGAGATTAAACATCACAATATGTATACCTGATGCCATCCTTGTGATATTTCATTATAAAAATCATAAAGGGAAAAGAATACTCATTATGTTAGCAAGTAAGCTACGCGGCGTTGTCGCGGAATAGATAAAAGTACTGCCAACACCAAATAACGAGCTAGCGGCGGCCTAATAGTTTGGGTGACTGAATTCAATTGAAAAAGAGAAGATAATGAGTCCGTCGTGACAGATCTGAACCCGCACAGGCCGCCTCATCTCATTAATTGTTTAAACCGGTTAGATTTCAGAGCCACCTTGAGACCTTTGAATCCTCAAGGCAAACCAGCGGCCATCTGGTATTTTATTTTATTTTTTTTTTTTTTTTGCAATGGAGGGATAAAAAAAAGAAAGGAAAAAAAGAAGCCCCTTTGAAAAGAGGTTGCTAGGTAATAACGATCTGCCTTTCAGCTCAGTGCGGCGTTTTAATGACACAAGGCTGCTCTTAACTCCGGCCTCTCCGAAGTGAAGCGCTCCCGAACGATGGCCGAGAAGCGCGGAATTGGATCCTTAAGCCGAGGAAAAATAGTCGAGACGCCGGACAGGTTTGGAGTGCCTTTGGTCTATTCATAGTCGCCGAGGTGACGGCGAAGCGGCGGCTGAGCTCTCCTTCGACGTGACGCGTTTCGCCTTGGGCTGACTTTTGGGGTCAAGTTTGAAGATGAGCTCGGGGGCGGAAAAAAAACAAACAAAAAAAAAAAAACACAAACACAAAGATGTTGTTTTGTTCCTGAGAGTGGTGTCGCTACCACGCCGCTGAGAACTATAAAGTGAGCACAAGTGCATCAAAGAACGACCAAATGCCGTATTTGAGTTTGACGTCGACGAGGTGGCTCAAAAGTCGCAAATTTAACCAATTCAGAGGAGAGGAGATGAGTCAACTTTCCCGTCATCGCGCAGAGTTCAAGTGTTTGTCAAGTGTTAGCAGTGGTAGTGGGTCGTTTCGGTGTCCCGTAAATCAATCCACTTCCTTTTCAGGTGTCATCGGGACAGTTGTGAAGCCGCCTGCGTTCGAAAGTGAAGCCTTTGCAGTGCTTACGAGCAAATTATTTGCTCTCTTCCCGCCAGCCAATGGACCTTTCCGACCTGTCAATCACTCGTAGAATAATAGCCAATCAGATAGCCGGATTGTCTTAACCCCCTGGCTTGACACGCCCCTGCCGCCATGTTGTGCCACAAGCGATGCCGGTTGCCAATAGCGGGCGCTTGGAAAAGGTATGTTACGTAGAATGTGGGTTTCAACGTGGGCACTTGCAGCTTTTACACAGGTGCGGCTCGCGTATGTACCAAATGGTATTCCCTTTACAAATGTACCAATTTATGTTTTTTGTTGTTTTGTTTTTTTGTTATGGCAAAATTATTTGGAAACAGCAACTTGGGAGGCAACACGAGTCAAGGGACACGTTTACGTTCAACTGTCTCATTTAAACTGTTTATCCATCTCCAAATAATGCAAAAAAGAAAAAATGTTGGTGATGAAAAGAATCATTTAATTCAGTTTTCATAATGAGGAAAAAAAACCTATTCTATTCTATTCTATACCACTGACTGTAATTGTACCACCACTACCGCATGACTAATTTTCCAACCGGAAAAACTGAAGTCTCCTTCTTTTAACTTTGCGGGGCAAATAAAACCCGCTTTAAATAACTAATTAAGGCATCCACAGTGGGGACGGAACACGGAACGAAGTCACGGCTTCCCCCGCGAGCGCATCGGCCTTCGCGTTCAATTAACGAGGCCAAGATTTCACACCGAGGAAGTCCATTTGTGAGTAAATTGAGATGCGATGATTATTTCGGCATTCGCACTTTCCCGGGCATTTCTGTTGAGCAGAAGAACGCTTCCGACAGCTCGCTACATCAGCACGCCGAGGACTTAAGTGTTTTGTTCAAGCGGATGTTGTTACCTTTCCCGACACGGTCGTTTATCAGTACGCTGAATCCGCGCTGACGCGTGCAGCGTGTTGAAAAAAAATGAAATAAAAATAATAAAAGCACTAAATTGCCTTGTCTTGAGTAAAAGCCGATAGCGGTGATTATTCCTCGCTCGCTTATATGAGGAAACAGTCGGCGCAAATCACAAATTTGCGGCGACAAGATAAAAGCCAGGAGAGAGTGTCCTTGTTTATGGAGACCTAACTCGCCCTTTTTGCATCAACACCGATGATAAATTTGATCCACCGCTCTTATCCGCTCAATCTCCAATCTAATTAACCGCTTCAAAATGTATTTGCCAGGCCGAATAAACAAAAGGAGCCTATAGAAGACGTGTTTGCGGGTACGACACCCGAAGCCTAGGTCGATTAAACAGCGCGCTTCATTTGAACTCCTCGACGGCAATATCTCCTCGGAAATTTCTTTAAAGTAAAAAAAAAAAAAAAAAAAGAAAAAAGAAATTAAAAACATTTAAATCAAAACAAGTGATGAAAAAAAAAAAAGTAAATAAGTTGAAGCGGAGGCGGGGGAGAACAAGAAAAGGTTTGACTTCTCAATGGGTGTGTCAAACTTTGGTGCTGTTTTTTGAGTACGACACCTGAAGCCGCAGCCTAGATCGATCAAACAGTGCGCTTCATTTGAAAAAAAAAAAAGTAAAAAAAATGAAAAAATTTGGAATCAAAACAAGTGATGGAAAAAAAAGTAAATAAGTTGAAGCCGGGAGGAAAAAAAAAAAAGCAGAAGAAGAGGTCTGACTTCTCAATGGGCGTGTCAAACTTTGGTGCTGCTTTTTGAAAGAATCAAAGAGAATATTTTGAACCGCAGACAAGCGCTGATAAAAACTAAAGTGGTCTGACAGGTGGAAGCGAACGGCAAACTTGTCTCGCCGTCAATTTCGACGCGTTCCGTGAGGAGCCCAGGAGAGTCGGAGTGCGTGTTTGTTTGTTTTCAGGACGGCGCCGGAAACTAGAAAATGAAGAATTTGCGGTAAGAGGAAAATGAGTTGCTCAGGTTCGGTTCAAGCGGCCTTATTATGAATAAATATGTACTTTTTAATTGCTCGTTCGGGTCACTGGAATGTAATTGCACAACGTGCCAATTTTTCATGAGCAAACCGCTGTAAGTTTTCATGGATTGTGACAAAACAGTGTGGCTAGTTTACATAATACAACCCCTTCCCCGCCCAAAAAAAAATCTAATACAGTAAAGACAGTTTTGTTTTTGTTTGCTGCTGTATAAAACTGACAGATATGCTGTACATGTGTACTCTGCCTCCTGCCCGTTGACAATCGGGATGGGCTCCATCATTGACCATTGTCAGGATAAGCGGCTAAGAAAAGGAAAAAAAGAAGATTAGATAGATAGATAGATAGATAGATAGATAGATAGATAGATAGATAGATAGATAGATAGATAGATAGATAGATATAGATAGATAGATAGATAGATAGATAGATAGATAGATAGATAGATAGATAGATAGAAAATGATGGATAAAACAATAGATAAAACGATAGAACGATAGGTAAAATGATTGATAAAACAATAGATAGATTGATAGATAAAAGAATACATACTGTAGATCAAACAATAGATCGATAGATCGATCGATCGATCGATAGATAGATAGATAGAAAATGATGGATAAAACAATAGATAGATAAAACAATAGATAGATAAAACAATAGATAGATAAAACAATAGATAGATAAAACAATAGATAGATAAAACAATAGATAGATAAAACAATAGATAGATAAAACAATAGATAGATAAAACAATAGATAGATAAAACAATAGATAGATAAAACAATAGAACAATAGGTAAAATGATAGATAAAACAATAGAACAATAGGTAAAATGATAGATAAAACAATAGATAGATAAAACAATAGATAGATCAATGGATAAAATAGATACCGTAGATAAATCAATAGATAGATAGATCAAACAATAGATCGATAGATAGATTCTCTTGATGATGAGTTTGACAGTAAACGTCAAAAATCTTTCTTTGAAGAGTTATTCAAAATATGTAATTTGTAAAACTTCTCATGAAGTGATTTGAGTTTATTGCCACCATGCAGCGATCGTATTTTTGCTTTCATTTCGAAACTCGCCACTTGCATCTGAGGGCACAGCCGTAGTCGATTAGTTTTTCATTTTATGTTGTTTTAACGTTTCTTTCGCGAGAACAAATATGGAATAATGTTGGGAGAGTTGGAAAGGGGCACATAGTTGGAGATTAATTTCATTCTTTGGACGATTAATTCGTCAAAATTTGAAAACAACGGGTCGCAAACCGAGTAGCGCCCTCTATTTTGGGTCGATCGGTTCAAGACGCTTCGAAGCAACATAATATTTCATAGAATTGAATGAAAACTGTGTTTCGAGTTTTGGCACAGACAGAACGGCTACGAAAGTAAAACAAAAGTGCCGGTGGGATTTGAAGAATTACACCCAGTTGATTGTGTTTTCTTTCCTTTTTTTTATGGACGTATTAAAGTCAACGATTAGGAAAGGCCTCGACAAGCACGCACCCTTCTTGTGCGCCATTTTCTGCATTTCGGGCGCCACGGCGATGAGGATGAATAATTACTTCGGTCAATAACATCGTTTTACATTCAATTACTGCAAGGACGAAAGGCGGGTCGCCTCGTCGTGGTCGGAGAAGAGTATAAAGGGATGCCGGGGGGGCCCCGGAGGGAGCCCTCTCCCAGGTAAATGAACGCTTTATGACGGGGGTGGGGGGGTGGGGGGGTTATCAGCGCAAAGCCCCCAAACACCCACGCAAAAAACTGTCGCCCTCCAAGCGTTGAGCCCAGCTCCAAATTACAGCTTTGCACGCCTCCAATCGTAAACTTATGTTAGCATCAGGCTATTAAACCCTTACATATTTTTCATTTTCCACGCACACATACAGTTGAATGTTCCGGATCATTTCCCGACAGACCCGTGATAATTCTCAATCTAAAATGCGGCTGCCGCGATCAAATCTTTTGAGAAACAATTCAACTATTTGTCAAATAATCAGATAATAACTGCTCTTAGTTTGTTTTTATGGCTAATATTTTACTGTTGTTTTGGAGAGATGGATTTTAATCCTAAAAACTGCATATGTTGGGAATGAGCGCATGGCATCAATTTGGTGTATAAAATTTAATAGAAATGACTAGCAAACGCTATTACAATTAGCAAGCTAGTGATTAACATTTCAGGTCCAAAAATGCTAACTGCCGTTCAGATGGCTCATAAATGACGATGTAGACACATTTCACGTGTAACGATATCTTCAAAATCACTTACAGATGTCATTCTGTCATTTTTTGGGGGGCTAAATTTATCAGTGGCCCGAGGCTGCCTCCATCTGCAAACACGGTTCTGGGCTGAACCTTTTTCCTGGGGGGTCCCGGCAGAGCTTCACGACAGAAATTTTGCGTCGACTTGTTTTTTTTTTTAAGTCAACATAGCAGAGTTCGTTGACCCCCCCCATGAAATTATGAACTACAGATCTTATCAAACTCCTGCTTGTCTGGCATTGAGAAATGAATACTTTAATAATACACACATAATGTACATTCGTAACTTAGACTCTTTCACCGAGATTCGCCCATGACCTTTCAAAGACGCATGTTTCTAAAAACCCGCGCATATGTGCAGGAAACAAGACATTTATTCCATTATTTCAAACTCCCTCACAATATATATGATATATATATATATATATGATAGAATGATAGATAAATAAAATGATAGAACAATAGAACAATAGATAAAACGATAGCTAGAACGATAGAATGATGGATAAAACAATAGATTGATAGATGGATCGATAGATAGATAAAACTATAGATCGATAGTAAAAATGATAGATAAAACAATAGAACGATTGATATATAAAACAATAGATAGAACGATAGATACAACGCTAGAATGATAGAACGATAGATAGAACAATAGATAGATAAAACAATTGATAGAACGATAGGAAGATAGATAAAAAGATAGGAGGATAAGATGATAGAACGATAGATAGACCGATAGATTGCTAGAAAACGATGGATAAAACAATAGATAAAATGATAGAACAATAGATAGAATGACAAAATGATAGAAAAAACAGATGGATAAAACAATAGATCGATAGATAAAACTATAGATAGAATGATAGAATGATAGCTAGATCGACAGATCGATCGATCGATAGATGGATATACACACATTTATGGAATGTGACCCAATGTAACTTTTTGAAATTTGGAATTTTGTATATTTCGGGTTTCATTTCCAAGTATAAGAATGACTTTTTGGGTAAGGGCTGAAGTCACGGCTTATTTTATCTCAGTTTTCCTTTTCATTCCAACAGCATAAACGAGCTTCCTTGACTCAACCCACCGCCCCGTTAAGCTCCACCTCCAGGACACAGACACACCTGCGGCATTCCCATGAACACCGAGGTCCTGCCCCCCCCCTCTCAAGACCTCGCGCCAGCGATCCATCACGTGCGCGACACCCTCGTCAGCTGCATGTAGACAGCTCGCTTTCCAAAGAATAGGTTATGGATCTTGAAAAATGGAGGGGATGGAAGACAGAAGACCGACTTGAGTCCGTCACGGCCGTCCCGAGAATCAATTACAGTCACTCACATTTGAAAAATGGACGAGTGTGGTCAGTCATGCCCGCGGATATAAAGTTATGGGTGGGGTCCACCAGTCATGCCCGCAGATATAAAGTTGCATATACTGTGCTTGTGTTCCTTTTGTAATTATGACTGTAGCCCTTTAAGAGCGGAGGGGGCGGTGTCAGGTCAACTTGGAAGTAGAAGTAGGTTCAGCAGCAACTCGTTGTTAAGGACCGTGTGCTTCCGTGTTTAACATTTTTTTTAAGAAGACATCAGGGTGTGGGTCACTGCACTGGATCGGTTTTCATGTTCGCTGAGAGTGTGCGACAAGTGCGCAATTGCGCAGTGGCGCAGCTGGGAGAGAAAATTGGGCAAGACTATGCCAAAATAAGCGACGTCTTTCAATGTCTAGGTATTTCTACTCGTAACAAATTTTACGCGCGTGATTTTTCGTGCTCGACTTTAGATTTGCGAGTGCGATGGAGCACGGGCACATTCGCGCCCGTCAATTCAAAGTGACTGTAATTATCCTTGTCTTGCACGGGTAGGGTTAGAAACGTCATCTCCACACGAGTTCCTTGGCCTGTGTGGAAGGTAGCGACACCCAAGTGGGGAGTTTGTAGTTGTGTGTGAAATGTGTGTGGGAGTTTTTGTTAAAAGTTGAGTTGACTCTTTGACTGCTTCACCATGTTTGCTTTGGACTCTGTGCTCCACTATTTGACCAGAGTCAGTCGATCTCAGCGCTCAACTGGGTTTGTATTCCGTAAGCATTTCTTTCATGTACTCAGGACCTAAATCATTTAGTGATTTATAGATCAGAAGGAGAACTTTAAAATCTATTCGAAAGATGACTGGAAGCCAGCGCAAGAATTTAAGGATTGGAGTTATATGCTTTGTTTTGGTCAGAACGCGAGCTGCAGCATTCTGAATGAGCTGCTTTTTTTGGGAGTCCAGTCAGAAGACCATTACAATAGTCAAGTCTACTTGAGATAAGCTTTTCCTGGTCTGCTTGACACATACTTCCCTCTAGATTTGTTCTTCAGATGGTAGAAGGCAGTTTTTGGGATTGATTTGATATGATTGTTGAAAGTCAGGTCGGAATCAATCAGAACACCAAGGTTTCGGACTTGGTCTTTGGTTTTTAAAGATAGGGAGTCCAGGTGTTTACTAAGGGCAATTCTCTTTTCTTTTTTCGATAGAGTTTGATTTACTTTTGTGCTAGAATCGCAAGGGTGTCAAACTCGCTGCTTTGCCGAGGCACCCGCGGCGGCAATGCAAGCCGGCGATCAGGATGAGGGATTCCAAAGCGCACCGGCAGGAACCCGACCGGCGGAAACGCGGCCGTCGGGGCCTCTTTCTGCCCGTCACATACCGTTGGGGCTTTCCTCGTCGATGGTCACTATCGTGGCGGGGGGGCCGGGCCGGGACAGTTTGCACTCTGTCAAAGGCAGGGAAAAAAAAAAAAAAAAAAGTCAGATTTACTCTCTGGAAAAGGAAACAGTAAAAATTGAAAACTGGGTTTTTGATCTTAGCACGTAAAATACTGGTTTTCACGTAATAACCTAAATATTACACAACTCTTCTGACTATAGGCGCCAGTATGTTGTGTTGAATAAGCATTACGAATAATATCGTGTTAGTACAGAAAAAAATCTCCAGGTTGAACTGCATATTAAAGACAAAACAGAGATACTAATTGTAGTAATAAGGTAACTAAACATGTGACAGATTCTTGTTTTGGGCTATTGTTTTCTTTTTTTTGATAGCAGGTGGCATGGACAGTGGAAGCAGAAAAGCAGGGCGGTCGAAGCGGTGGCAAATTACACATCTAAAATGCGGCTGCCGTGATCAAATCTTTTTTAGAAACAATTCAACTATTTGTCAAATAATCGGATAATAATCACTCTTCCTCCCTGCTATTAGTTTGTTTCTACGGCTAACATTTTACTGTTGTTTCAGAGAGATGGATTTTAATCCTAAAACTGCATATGTTGGGAATGAGTGTATGGCATCAATTTGGTGTATACAATTTAAGAGGAACGACTAGCAAACGCTATTACAATTAGCAAGCTAGTCATTACCGTTTTAGGTCCAAAAATGCTAACTACCGTTCAGATGGCTCATAAATGACGACATAAACACATTTCACGTGTAACGGTATCTTAAAAATCCGGTTCAACTGTATATTAAAGACAAAACAGGCATACTAATTGTAGTAATAAGGTAACAAAACATGTGACAGATTATCATTTTGAGTTATTTTTTTTGATAGCAGGTGCCATGGACAGTGGAAGCAGAAAAGCAGGGCGGTCGAAGCGGTGGCAAAATACACAGCGTCGCAGATGGAGGTTCACGCCGGGCGAGATGCGACAAGCTCACGGGACGCAGGTAATGAGAGAGGGCGCCAGATGGGGCGGCAGGGAGGTAAGCCGATGAAGGGGGGGGGGGGGGTTGTCTTTCAGTGGAAGGGGGGGGGGGGGGATGACACAGGGAGGAAACTAAAACAACAACCCTCTTACCCTCGTATTGCCAGTCTGGAGAAGTTAGTAGAGCCCGAGAGAAGTGGAGCAGAGGCATGAAAGAAAAGCATTAAACAGTTGGGGGGGGGGCGGGGGGGGTAAGAAAAAGGTCATTATAACGATCAGCACTTATTAGAGCACTGGAAAAAAAAAAAAAAAAAAAAAAAAAGAGGCGAGACATTGGAGAAATGCATTATGGGTTCGCATTAACTTCTGCTGCCAGGCTTGATATTACCCAGCGCGAGATGGAGGCTGCATTACAAACATGAATCAATTCAAACACTGAAGCTCGCTCAGTAATTGATGTTCCTTTTGGATCTGCGGGTGTGTACAACATACATCCATCTATTTTCTAGAGAGGGTCTCGGGTGGGCTGGAGCCTATCCCGGCTGAATTTGGGCGAGCGGGGATTGTCCAAAAGCCACTTGGAATACTGTAGGTACGGAAAATCTATATATAATATACTTTCAAGTTTTATCCCTCCGTTATGGTTTAAACACAAACGTAGATAATACCATCCGTATTGGAGTATCATAATTTCTCGAGTATAATGCGCCCTGAAGTATAATACGCTCCCACAAAGTTGGGAAAATCCTTCTACCAATTTTGTTAGGTTTGTACTTGTATTGTTTTTAAAAAAGAAAATGTATGTCCAACAATCATTAATAATCATTGCTAAGAAAAAAAAATAGAGAGAGAGAGAGAAATTGTGTTAGCATTGGCATTATGCTAGCAGGCTAAAGGCCCAGCTATGTGGTTGCCTTAAATACACGACATGATATTCTGTTTGATGATGAGTTAGACAGAAAACAAAAGTGTTTTTTTAAGTGTTTCAATATGTGTAATTTGTAATACCATAATTTCTTGAGTATAATGCGCCCTGAAGTATAATAAAAAATATAATTTAAAAAAAAAAAAGAGGAAAACCCTTCTACCAATGTACAATGCGCACCACCAATTTGCCACTACCCATATGCTCAGAATATTAGGAATGATCTGTATTTATATTTTGCTAGGTTGGTACTTGTATTGTTTAAAAAAAAATGTCCATACAAATCATTAATAATAATCATTGCTAAGAAAAAAATAGAGAGAGATTCCAACCGTGTGTTAGCATTATGCTAGAATACACATGATATTCTGTTTGATGATGAGTTTGACAGAAAACAAATGTATTTTTTGAAGAGGGTTTAAATGTGTAATTTGTAATACCATAATTTCTCGAGTATAATGTGCCCTGAAGTATAATACGCACCCCCAAAGATGAGCTAAAAAAAAAAAAAAAAAAGGAAAATCCTTCTACCAATGTACAATGCGCACCACCAATTTGCTGCTACCCATATGCTCAGAATATTAGAAGCGATCTGCATTTATATTTTGTTGGGTTTGTACTTGTATTGTTTTTCCCTCCCCAAAAAAACTGTCCGTACAACAAGCATTAATAATAATGTGCACGTGCTGATGTAATATAATCTCGGTACAGGCGACAGGACACGCATTGTGTTTCTGTTTCGTTTTTGTACTCAGGTAAAAGCAATAAAAGCACTACTGTGGCAGCATTGTTTTCACACCATGTTGGCACATTTTGGTTTTAAAGAACTATGTTGAAGCAAGGGGAGGAGTTTCATTTCGATCAAATTGGTGTTTTGCTGCAGTGTTGTTGCATTTCAGTGTCAAGAAAGTTCTGTATGTTGGAGATCGGGTGTTTCATTCAGACCAAAACAGCACCGTATTTTCCAGACAGCGTGTAACCCCCCTCTACACTAGATGCGCCGGACCATAGGCCGCAGGTATATACCGTAGGTACTGGAACGTTGTGAAAGAAGATATTCACAGTGAAAAGAGGCGTACCTAGTTTCCAAACTGACTGTAACATCGCAGTTAAACGTCTCAAACACAACGGAAAACTCGTTTGTTTTTATTCCTCCTCCTCCTGTTACGACACCAGTTCCTCCACCCTAGCGTCAATTGACAATTTAGTCCACAAAGAACAGAACAGAACACAACAAAAAGGTTTATTACATAATTTGAACATGTGGGGGGGGGGGGCGTTTTGAGGAATCGAATCCCTTGCAAAATGCCGTCAGACGGTCTCCTCTTACATGACGCCGTGTCATCAGAGAGGTCCGAGGCAGTCAAGCAGCGCGTCAGTGACACTGCGTTAAGAGTCAGTCTAAGGTTTCGCATGGACCTGCCGACGAGCAACGGCCGCGCACCTGTTCCGGGCCCCGGACCGAGCGGCGCTGTCACATGAAATATGCATGCCGAACTTATTTTGATCAAGAACAAGTCCGTGCTGTCGGCGCAAAGACGCGCGTGCCACCTAGCCAACAAACAGCAATAAAACGCAGGCCCGATATGTTTTTTTTTCGTTTTTTTTTTCATCCACGACCGATGAGGTGAATCTAAATTCCGCTCCACTTTCTCGGTTTAAAACCCGCGCAGGTCGTTCCTCAAGGGCACTCCCCGCGCGGCCCACCTGGGGGTTCCTAAAAATAATTAGTCTGCGGAAATGAAAGCGGAAGCGAGTCTCCCGTAATGGGCGCAAATTGAACCGACTAAGTGGATAACGGTCGTCGGCGGCTGAGGAATAAACAAGAGCCTGCATCGAAACGCGAGCATGCAAATATGCCGCGAGAATAGTCTCCGCGAGGTAGACGGAGCGAGGGTAGGAAAAGTTACTTTGTGCCGGTGTAAGCCTGTGTATTGGAAATATCGTTTACTTCAAACATGGACTTTGGTATATGACATGGACAGGATCTAATATTTGTTCATAAAAAGTCATCTGTTCATTCATCCAGCCATCCAGCATTGCCATTGCCCCCTCTAAAAATATAACGACACGCCACCAGTAAAATATGTTGACAATGCCCAGTGGCAACACATACCGTAATTTCCGGCCGACAAGCCGCAACTTTTTCCACATGCTTTCAAACCCTGCGGATTATGCGGTGACGTGGCTAATTTGGGCATTTTTTTTTCTAACGGCCACATTGGGGCACTCGAGCGGAAAAGGTAAGAGTGAGACCGAGTGACTTTTACCAGAATGTTTCTTTTTAAACTGCTAAGCTGCGTTAGCGTTAGCGCCACGCTAGCGTGTTGCTGCCGTCTCTCCGTGATTTTTACCGGAATGTTTTTGTTTTTTAACTGCGAACTAGGGTGAGTGTTAGCGCCACGCTAGCATGTTGCTGCCGTGTCTTCGTGATTTTTACCGGAATGTTTTTGTTTTTTAACTGCTAACCAGGGTGAGTGTTAGCGCCACGTTAGCGTGTTGCTGCCGTGTCTCTTTGATATTTACTGGTATGTTTTTTTTTTATATATATAAAACCAGCCCTGTTAGCGCCACGCTAGCGTGTTGCTGCCGCGTCTCAGTGATTTAGATATATTTTTTTTGTTTTTGTTTTTTAACCGGCTCTGTTAGCGCTGTGCTACCGTCTTGCTACCGTGTAGATGCCGCGGCTGTTTGTGCTGCCGTGTTGTTGCTATGTTAAGCTAAGGTAAGTTATTAAAACTTTGGAAACTCTTTCTGTGTACCGTCTTTCTTTGTAACTATCTTGTGTTTTAATGTGGGCACTTACACAGGTGCAGCTTATGTATGTAGCGAATGGTATTTCCCTTACAAATGTACTGGGTGAGGCTTATAAGCAGGTGCGCTCTGTAGGCCGGAAATTACGGTATACATTATGTATTTGTCATGAGAACATTCCATCCGTGTTGTCGTGACATGTCGTGTTGTGTTGAGATCATCTTGCCAGTTAACTACCTGCCTGTCTACTTTTCTATCAGCCATCCATCATCCATTAAAAACATGTCAGAATGCCTCTAAAAATACTTTTCTATACTGCTGATAACGTGATGAAAGTCGACTTAAAGTCGATTTCTCGATGACGTCGCTGATATTTTCTCAGCCGGGCGTAGCTGGTTGTCCCTGACCTTTTCTGGGGGATATGAATTGGTTTGGCAAAATATGTATTCTGACAGACTCGCACTAAAAAAAAAAAAGATTGAAAATATTACTAACCAGTTCACTGAATGTAGCTCTATCGAGTCATTTTTAGTGATCTGAACTGAGACAAAATCCCATCATCTTAGCATTTCCTTTAGGACCCACTAAAATGATCAGGCAGGAATTATTTCAACATTTTCTTCGTGAGCGCGCACGTTTATTCTCTTGGCTTCCGAGCGCACTGCCGTCTATTTGCGTTCACCACCTTGTCTTCAAAATAAATGTAAATATCATTCAACGGAGACGAGACTTCACCCGTGGACGCTCATTTTGGCTCGGCATCAGATTGTAAAAGTGTCACACGCGGAAATCGTGTATATGATTTTTTTTTTTTTTTAAGAGCCACATTTTCATTTCTAAAATTTCATTTTGAGATTTTATTGCTGAAAGGGAGCTTTAATGCAAAGAAATAACTCTTCTAAACGGCAAATGGAAACATAAGTGCCCTTGTGAAAATACAGAAAATATCAAAGTCATTTCCACCCGAGGAATTGTGCGGCTTTACTTATGAAATAACGGCCGCTTTTCCTCACAAAACATCAAATAAATGGAGGTGAGCGATAAATTTGAAAACTCGGTGAAATCAAATGCGGAAATATATTTCCCTCAAATGCCATGACGCTCGATAAAAGGATGGTGCATACATCCATCCATTTTTTTTGCCGCTTATCCTCACGAGGGTGGCGGGAGTGCTGGAGCTTATCCCGGTTGTCAACAGGCATGAGGCGGGGTACACCCTGAACTGGTTGCCAGCCAATCGCAGGGCACCTGGAGACAAACAGTCGCACTCACAATCACACCTATGGGCAATTTAGAATGTCCAATTAACGGTGTGTGTTTTTGGGATGCGGGAGGAAACCGGAGTGCCCGGAGAAAACCCACAGACACCAACATGAGAACATGCAAACTCCACACAGGCAGGGCCGGGATCGAACCGGGGTGCTCAGAAATGCGAGGCCAACCGTTTACCAGTTGTTCCGCCGTCCCGCCCCCATTGAAAACAAACAAAAAAAAAAAAAAACTAGCAAAGTCCTCGTAAGGTACCCTGTGGACCTTCATCCGGCGCAACGAGGCGGTGGCAAGATGACTTCTGCTCAGTGACATTTCTTTGTTTTTTTTCTTCCTAAAATACTAAAACTTTCCCCTCGCCCTCACCATTCACTTTGTGTCTTTTCCTGTGGCTTCAACTGGAAAAAAATAATTAAAAAAAAATGTAAGCAAGCGATAAATCAAAACCCTTCCCCCCGGGGGAGTGCTGAAGTTAAAAGACAACAAGGTTAACAAGTATTGTTGTCGGGGCGGGGAGGAGTGGGGGGGGGGGGGTCATCGTTGCGATCAAAAAACAAAAAAGATATAAAAATGAATACACTTTGAATTGAAAACATCTTCACTTCATTAATGAACTATTTGTTTCCACTTGTGTATTTTTTATTTTTTTAGTTTAGCTGTGCTCGTGCAAATATACGAAATGATATTTCCCCAGGTTAGGGAATTTTTCTGATGTTTTTCATTTTCAGCTCTTTAAAAAATAAAAATAATATACTACTGACATCAAATTTTGCGGTCTATTTTGACCACGCTTGGACAACTGAAATCAATGAAAACTTTTTTTTTTTTTTTTTTTTAATCGTGCAATTTTGATAAAAATGGGATTCATTCTAAACTCATTACATCAATTATTAGATTTTGAACAAGGGAGCAATTTCTTGTCATATTGTCAGACTCCGAAAAAGGCATTTAATGGCTGACTGGACTCCAGGGGGAGCAAAAAAAAAAAAAAAACGTCATCCCTCGCCATATCACGGGTCATATACTTTAGAAATCTGTTTTTTACCCAGTTTACTGCAAAGCAATAAGTGCGAGCCAGGACTGAAGACTAAAAAGCAAAAGAGTGCCCCGAGCTTGGAAATATTTCACGCTTAAAAAAATAAAATAAAACATGCAACGCGTCTACGGGTGAACAGAAACGATGAAGTAAATATTTTGATCTTACTGAATATACCCGTACCACCGCAACTTAGTACAAATTGCCCTTTCACGGCTGCTGGTGCGGTTTCGATTACTTTATTGAACAAATGGTAACGAAATAAGCCCAAGCGCATTCGTACACGAGCTAGCACACAGAAATAGCGCTGGGTCACGAGACATGCAGAGTGGCTAAGGGTTTAGCCCATTAATAGCCAGCCAACTCTACACTAATGTCACGAACCGCCGGTGCGGGGGCGGACCCAAATGCAGGACTTCGAGGCAGGGGCAAAATGTTCGATGTGGTTTATTCCGGAAAATGGGTCACAGACAGTCCAACAAGGCAGAGGCACAGAAACGTTAGGCGAGGTGGGATCCAAAAGACAGGCAGCAAGGTCCGATGATTACGGGGCAAACTACCAAACTCAACAGGACAGGATCAAACAAAACGGCACATAGTCGCTGTGACTAGGGTTACTCTAACTTACACGTAGAAGCAGAGAGTCCCACAAGCAGTGAATGCAACTTAGTAATGCAAGGCAACGAACTGGCAAATTCCAGTGACAAAAACTCCAAGTTAAATGCCTGTCTAATGACAGTCCGAATGTGAAACAGCTGTGACCTGTGACGGGCGTCACCACCCAGACCCGTGGCCTGGCCACGCCCCTCTTGGCAGTGGCCACGCCTCCCAAATCACTCAGCAGGCCAGACCCAGCCTTTTAAAACCACACGGATACGACAGTACTGTATACCGTGAGAATTTGACAAAAATAATACCCGCACCTCACATGCATGTATTGTATTGGTATTATCCATAAAGCTTTAAACTATGCATAAATAATGAAAAATAATTATACTTCACAGATTCTGTGACAGTAATAAATAAGAGAGTACTATATTATCTGTAAGTTATGAAAAAGATGTATGGATAAAATTAACTTTCTGAGCGTGTTTGGGCAAAATTGAATTTTAAGTGTTAAAAAGCTCAAATGAATATATATATATATATATATATATACATACAATTTTTATTTTATTTATTTTTTTTTAATCAATGACCGGGATTGATGTTAGTTAAAAACTAAGCAGTTAAAAGAAGCAGAAATCCCACAAATAAGCTAAAAGCAGAGTAACATTGGACAAAATATGAGTTTTACAAAATGGTGTTAATAATATGCCAGCTACCTCACCAGCAGATTTTGAAGCAGAAGAAAACAAAAATGGAGATTGACCAGGATGGCCAACTGCCAACTCATTATACTGTTTACGGTAAACAGCCATAAATATCCATATGCAGCCGGAAACACCTCTGCCCTTTCGGATAAGTAATGCATCACATCGAGTGGAAATATTTCAAACCGGAAAGCAGTCCGGAGGATACGGACAGGATCCGGTTGAAGTGATGTGGGTGGAGGTTAACGACAGGACTAATCCTCACATTGGCGGGTGGGAAATAATTCATTATAATATAATAATAATAGTAAATCATTTCAATTTCCCTGTTGGACTTCGAGGAAATCGCACAGATTGAAGCGGGGAAGGGTCCAGACAGACGCGGCCTGGCAGAGGAAAGCCAGACGGGCTCCAGTGGTCCAGACTGTGTGCCAGGCATTGGCTGCTCGTGGGCAGATGGCGGGTCAGAGCGAACAAGCAATGTGTGTTATGTATATTGAAGGCGGGGGTGTGTGTGTGTGTGTGTTGTATAATCATAGCCTCACACTGCGAAGTACTCGTGTTATTCCAGGTACCCTCCATTAGTCTTTTTCGCTTTTATTTTTCTGAATCCCGAAGACAGATGGGGCTGAAATCCAATCTATTATCATCATAAATAGGACAGAAAACTTCCTTTTTAATTGGTTTTTTAGTTGGGGGGGGGGGGGGTCCATCCTTCCAGTGTTTAATTGAACAACCAACTAGGCAACGGTGCGGGGGCGGACCAAAATGCAGGACTCCAAGACGAGGACATGATGTCAGACGATTTTATTTCGGAAGCGGGTCGACGCCAAAAAGCAGTCGAAAAACGCGAGGCTAGGCGGGAACCAAAAAGACATTCAGCAAGGTCCCATGACTATGGGGCAAACTAACAATCTTAACAGGACGGTGATAAACCACAGGGCCCAGCGTCGCTGTGACGAGGGTAGATCAACACTACACTTTCTCTCAGTGGTGGAGAATCCAACTGGCACTGAAAGCAACACACTGACACGAGGCAAGGAACTGGCAACACCCGTGGCAAAACTCCAAACTTCGATACATGGTCTAATTAGAGTCCACATGGAAAACAGCTGTGGCCGGTGACAGGTGTCAGAGGTGACCCCGCCCAGGGCGGTGGCCAGGCCACGCCCCTCTTGTCCGTGGTGCAGCCGTGCTCGTGACACAAACAGAAGGGTTGAGAAGTGTTCTCTTAATTATTCCATCGATTAAATCAAGTAATGGAATAAAAATGGATTTTTCATGATTAATCACAAACGTGCCAGTGCAGGTATTACCTTTGTCCACCGAGGGTCTCCATCCTCAGGTTCTACTGCAGGATTCGTGACTGACTGAAACTGGCTTCGAAGGGCGGGGCCTGGCCTGGTGAGTGACGTGGACGCCAACAAGGAAAGCGTCGCGCTAGCTAGCCGAGCTTGGTCCATCACAAACTCGCGTACGAATGCGCTTCACGCGACAATTTGGCTAGTTTCAATATTAAGCAAAGTTTCTCCTCACATGGCTTGGAAGAGAGGCTGGGTGAAGATTTGCTATTTAGCAGTTGCTATTTAATTCGGCGTTTAAGGTTGCCGTGTGTTTTTCGTGGCCCAACATGTGCTTTTCCAATCTTTCAGTCCTTTATTTGAAGGCAGACACAGAATCTGTTATTGCGGCAGCAGCAGGATTTGCACTGTTCGTAGTGATAAGCGAAACTAGATATTGTTTGACGAGATAAATTATCTTCGTAGCCTTGTCTGTCTGTTTGAGGAGGACCAAGAATCCAATCCGACTTAAAAAGAGATACTTGAGTCTGTTCCTTTTTAACATTAGGTCATTTGGTGGAAAAATACTGTTCTTTATGATATTTTTTTTTATTCATAATAACAGGTGGAGATTTGAATTTGCCAGGTTAAACCACTTAACTCCTGCGTCAAAGGGGTCGACGGGTCAGGAGAAGGCCGGCGGTTGCTCTGACGGCCGATCATCGCTAATGGCCACAGATTAAAATTAGTTTGTTTTGGTCTTATTCTGTGCACATAAATTATATTTATATGTATGTTACTCTAACATGTCCATCCATCCATTTTCTACCACTTTTCTGGGTCGGGTCACGGGGGAAGTAGCTTCAGCAAGGATACCGAGACTTCCCTTTCCCCAGCCACTTCTTCCAGCTCTTCCAGGGGGATCCCGAGGCGTTCCCAAGACAGCCGAGAGACATAATCCCTCCAGCGTGTCCTGGGTCGTCCCGGGATCTCTTTCCGGTGGAACACCTCACCAGGGAGGCAGCTGGATCAGATGCCCCAGCCGCCTCATCTGGCTCCTCTCAATGCGGAGGAGTAGTAGTGTTTATCTTCCCTTTTCTCTCTCACTATATATATATATCCATCCAGCAATTTCTACCGCTTTTCCAGATCAGGTCTCGGGGGAAGTAGCTTCAGCAAAGGATACCCAGACTTCCCTTTCCCCAGCCACTTCTTCCAGGTTTTCCGGAGGGATCAAGAGGCATTTGCAGGACATACGAGAGACAGTCTCTCCAGCGCGTCCTGGGTCGTCCTCTGGGTCACTTTCCGGTGGAACACCTCACCAGGGAGGCATCCAGATCAGATGCCCCAGCCGCCTCATCTGGCTCCTCTCGATGCAGAGGAGTAGCGGCTGAGCCCCTACCGGATGACTGATCTTCTCACCCTATCTCTAAGGGAGATCCCGGACACCCTGCGGAAGAAACTCATTTGGCCCCCTTGTATCCGGGATCTTGTTCTTTCGGTCATGACCCACAGCTCGTGCCCATAAGTGAGGGTAGGAACGTAGATCGACTGGCAAATTGAGAGCTTCGCCTTTCGACTGAGCTCCCTCTTTACCACAACGGAGCGATACAAAGTTCGCATCACTGCAGATCCGTCTGTCGATCTCCTGTTCCATTCTTCCCTTTCTCGTGAACAAGACCCCAAGATACTTGAACCCCCCCACTTGGGGCAGGATCTCATCCCCGACCCGGAGAGGGCATGCCACCCTTTTCGGACTCAAGACCACGATTTCTAATTTACAGGTGCTGATTCTCATCCCAGCCTCTTTACACTCTGCTGCAAACCGCTCCAGTGACTAACGTGATTTATGTAACGTGTGTATTATCTATGTGGCCGTTGGAGTATCAATTATGGATGTGAAGTTGTTACCCAACGTCTCCATTCCCAGTGTTTATAGTTTAGGTCTAACAGTCGCCTCGATCAACTTTTAGCCTTTCATAAGTGGATTTTAGGGCAAATATTTAGTTTTGTGCGTGTAGGCTCAAGCGCTTATCCTCGACAAAGCGTTTCTCAAACAACCCAGAATGAGATGCCTGTGGGAGGTAAAAATGAAACAAGAGGGCTGGAGGTGTTCATTGCGGTGTTTTATTCACTTGTAAACAAAACGGTTAATCTATTACGGCACATTTTATGAGTTATCTACCATCAATTGAGCTGCGACAATGCACGTTTTGAAGTGCCACTGGGAACGGGTTGCACTGACTCTATTCAGAAAGTACTCTCTTGAATCCGAGCCCTGGAACGAGCATAATTAACGCCAGTCTTAACATACGGAAGACAGATATTCGACGTTAAAATAACACGTCCGATTGACATAAATTCAATATATTGTGAGTTTTCTTTACAAATTATTTTCTGAAATAGTCGATTGCATTGCAGCGCACCGCAAAGGGACGCTGCGTAAATCGGTAGCAGTGCCATTAGCGGAGGCTTTGTGATGACATTACCACAAACGGTCGACCTGGTCAGCGTAGGAGCGGCGTGCCTCAGGAGTCATATTTAAGTACGTCACGCTTGCTTACTTTTTATACAACCCCCAAGACAGAAGTCTCACTTCATCTCTTATGGGAGTCACAGAAATCTGTCCCTAGCGTAGAGAATAGATTTAGTGCAATTTACACTTACTCCACACTCACTGATAACATGCATTAGATGTACCGATTTCCACAGGCTAAACGTGTTGGGGTTTTGTTTGTTTTGTGATGCGTCAAGGAAGACAGGGTTGCGACCTGAACTTCACAACCTTCTCACCGTCCGTACCAGCTGGTGACAGACGTCTGCGTGGTGAACTAGTGGTTCCCCATGTCCGCTTCCTCGCAATTCTGCGGTTCTGGGTTTGGATTTCGGCGTTGGTCTCGCGGGACTTGCATATCGCCGGTGCGATCGCGCGGGTTTTCAGGGATCCGGCTTCCTACCGCATTCTAGAAACATGATAGTTTTGGCTCACCGCGCTCCGCAGCCGAATCAGACTGGCATGGTCCGTCGCAATAAGATATGATATGTCGATAGTATACCATTTATTAGATCATACAGGTCCAAATAATCAAAACCCATCAATAGAATACACACAGACCTACAGAGTCCTCTCATTTTGTTGAAACGGCAACAGATAACAAAGAGAAGATCTCGTACGGGGAGGCATCTAATCGTTCGGCGCTTCCTCACTCCAGAGCAAAATTGCACGGATCGATGCACAGATAGACGGCGCTGCACTGTTTTGTTTTGGATCGAGATTCCGCCCGCACGAAGAAGCCTCTTTGTCTCGCCGCCCGCCGACCATTACCGGACGAGTCTTGGGGGATCCTCGCTGTAATTGCCTGTAGGTGCTTTTTCTTAAGGGTTAAATTGGGAGCATGCGTCAGAAGCGACCGTGAGGAAGGGGAAGAAAGGGCCGCGTGGTAATATCGATGAGAACATCAGACGGATCGAGGTGGACATTAATTCCTGCGGTACCGTCACAGATCATAGAGGAACGCCGGGGGGTTGGGGGTGGGGGTGGGGGTGGGGGTGTTTGTATTCAACTTTAGACGCCTGCTGATTCACAGGCCATCTTCGCCTTTCATGGAGATTAAGGGTGGCAATCATAGTTCCCACAACCACACGCACGATAACACACTGAGAAGCTCCAAGCTGGGCCAATTGGTACAAAAAGCCCTGCAAGCTCAGAGCCCAGTCTAAGTAAGAGCACCCCCCTCCCCTCATCCTCCGTCGTGCACTGCGGTGGAGCCTGATTACAACCCACTGGCGGACAGATTAAACCCTGTCCGCTGTCAATCCACCGCCCCCCCAAAGGCTGCTACGCAACTGCTGTAGCCAGATACGGGCGGCACATCTGGCCTTTAATCAGAAAATCCCCAAAATAGACAATCATTGCGGGTCAGAATGAAGGTGCAGAGACAGGACGGCGAGATGGTGGTCACGTGTCTGGAGTCTCTATAGGAATACCGAGTAATCCACACCCTACGCATTCAAAGACGTAAATCCCACTGTGTGTTTGCATGTAGATTAAGCATTTTGAGGGATTTCGGGGTGTATGTATGGGCTCTTTGCATGTGGCCACCGCACTCTGGATTGATGTTTGACCTTCCGTGGGCATTTGTTGAACGAGCCGGCGCGGCGTCGGCACTCGTGCTGGGATCAATGGGCGGACAAGAGGTGCAAGAGAACGGTTTAAAGATGGCACACTCCGCGCTATAATACTCGACTACGAATGAAATTATAGCAGCAAATTCAAGTGAAAATATGAAGCGACGGTATGCGACAAAGAGTGGCTGAACGTATGATTGTTGAGATCTCACATTTGTGTGTTTGCCGTGGACTCGTCTTCTTCTTTCGGCTTGTCCCGTCAGGGGTCGCCACAGCGTGTCGTCTTTTTTCATCTAAGGCTGTCTCATGTACTCCCTCACAACATCCATCTTTGGTCTTTTGCCTGGCAGCTCCATACTCAGCACCCTTCAACCAACATACTCACTCTCTCGCCTCTGGAGATGTCCAAACCATGGAAGTCTGCTCTCTCTAACCTTGTCTCCAAAAGATCCAACTTCGGCTGTCCCTCTAATGAGGTCATTTCTAATCTTATCCAACCTGCTCACTCCGACCGAGAACCTCAACATCTTCATTTATGCCAGCTCCATTTCTGCTTCCTGTTGTTTCTTCAGTGCCGCCGTCTCTAATCCGTACATCACGGCCGGCCTACCACTGTTCTATAAACTTTGCCCTTCATCCTCGCGGAGACTCTTCTGTCACATAAACACCAGACACCTTCCGCCAACTGTTCCTCCCCGCTTGGGCCCGTTTCTTCACTTCCTGACCACACTCTCCATTGCTCTGTGTTGTTGACCCCAAGTATTTGAAGCCATCCACCCTCGCCATCTCTTCTCCCTGGAGCTTCACTCTTCCCCCTCCTCCCCTCTCATTCACGCACATATATTCTGTTTTACTTCGGCTAATCCTCACTCCTCTCCTTTCTCCATTTTTCTAACTATTCCTCCACCTGTTCCCTGCAGATCACATTATCATCTACGAACATCGTGGTCCAAGGGGAATCCAGTCTAACCTCGTCTGTCAGCCTATCCATTACTCTGCGCTCCACTATTCGACCTGAGTCTGTCGATCTCAGAGGTCTACAAAACTCAATAGTCCAAAAAGTTGTCATGCTATAAACTTTCATTTGAATGTAGTAATATAATATTTGCGGAAAAATCACTGTTTGCGGGCTCGGACCCTATCATCGCCGGGAAAAGTTGAGGTCCACCGGATCGCATAGTTTTCACACACAATGAAATAGTGAATGTTTCATCCCACCATGACTACTTTTCAGTTTTCCGGTGCAGATCGAAAACTTGCTCATACAATAAAATGTCGAAGTTTTTGTCACACGCAATAATCATCTTTTCATTTCTCACAAAAACAGCATGGCCGGCGTTTGACAAGAGATTCTGATCTTACCGTCGGTGTCCTGGCCCCAGACGGCGTTTAGCGAAGACAGGATGGCCATTCCTGTTGCCAGCCATCTGATAAACCACCGGCCCCGTCGCATCTTCTGTCAAGCCTTATTGCCTGCCAACCTGGTGGAGGGGGAAAGAGGGAGATTTTTTTTATTTTTTTTTTTTCCCCATTTGAGTCTCATCACAAATACCCTTGGGAAACATGCTCCCCACCACCACAAAAAAAAAAACTCTCCATCAGTGGGCTGTCACTTTTAGTTTGAAGCACAGTGAACAGAGAGAAGACGCGGGGAGTTTGGGATAAACCTACACCATTAGTTCCGCCTCAATTTTAATACATCTTGGGCATTCGTCTCTTGCGAGGCTTTCCCCGCAGCATTTTTTAGTTGGTTGACTCCGTGAAGTTACCCGGTAAAATCTTAATTGGCGCTCAATCGTAATTGCGTCGAAATCACAAATAAAATAATGAAAGGGAAATTGAATATACAAGTGAGTTTTCCCTCTTACGTAAGAAACGTTAGCTATGTTCCCCCCCCCCCCACACACACACACACTTTGATGACATTTAATATATCTCTAAAGTTACAAAAGGTGCTTTATTAAAAATATTTTTGACACTATTTCCTATGGGAGCATTTGTTTTAAATATAAACAAATACATGCTGGAACTAACAGTGTTGAATCTTACAAGGCGCCATTGCGGTTCTAAATAAATCATTAAAAACCATTCTGCACAATCCATTTAAAAGTCATTTTAACAAGTCACTACCGACTTTTCAGATTGGTTGTTTTTTGGGTCATTACATCGCTACGTATCGTTTACATTTTTTTTATTTAAATGGGCTGTTCTTGTAAAGCAAAACAAATCAAATTTATTTGTATAGCGCATTTATTACACATGATTAAAGTCATTTGAAAACAAAGAGATAAAACATTTAAGACAGGATTAAAACAATCAAAATGAACAAACACCATATTAAAAAAAAGACAATTAAAACCGCATATAGTGCAAGTAATATGATCTAAAAGTGGATATATTCTAAAAAGCATGAGAAAATAAAGAAGAGTTTTAGAACTCTGAGCTGATTTTGCTCCTGTCCACATGGAAAAAAAAAAAAAAAAAAACAAAAACAATTGAGTGAACAATTGGAAATTAAATAAATAAACTTCGGATAATATTTGAGATGAGATTGTGAGCCAGGTCTTCTCTCAAGTCCAAGATCTGTCCCTCTAACTTTCAATTGAATGAATTTGGCATAAATTCCCCACAAGTCCAGGATGTGAGATGTCACGCTGTTCAATCTGCTCAAACTTTACAGCCCCTCAAACCTTCCCCGCAACTTTGCCCGGGCGAGTTCACAGCGGGCAGAGCTAATTCTCCCGGCGGAAACTGACAGCGCGTGAATCAGCGGGCCCGTGATGACGCCGTGATCGACCTTAAGTGCAGCACTCAGGGGAGCGCTGCACACCACTTCCCGCGATGAACCTGCCTTGTTACCCGCGACAGACGCGAGTCGACAGGGCCGGACGGGGCTCGGCACTCGGAAGCCTAACAATGCAACAAACCGGGACCGCAAAGTGTAACAGGCTTCTACATAAAGCATTATCACATCATAATGTGGTGTTAAGGAGAATAATTCAACAGGCTGAGGCTCGTTAGCTAAAGACGAGACATTATGGAAAATGTATTTTCCAGTTGTACCAGATGATTGAATTTGTAGAAGATTGGGGGTTACCTCTGCGGTCTACATTTAGCTTCCAGCGATGGAGACCACCAAGGATTGAATCATTGCCAACTAAATTTAGCTTCTCACTGGCGCAACAATGCTAACACAGAAATTAAATAAAATGTCAATAGAATACAGCCGTACACTTGAAAATGTACAGGTGTGGTCAGTCATGCCCGCGGATATCAAGATACGGGTGTGCCCCAACCGGCCATGCCTGCAGATATAAAGTTGCGGGTGTGTGTTCTGTTTGTAATTTTGAGTGGTACCCCTTTGAGAGCAGAGGGGGGCGGTGTCAGGTAAACTAGGAGGCTGTGGTCCACTGGGCTGGATCGGTTTTCATGTGCGCTGGGGGTGTGCGACAAGTGCGCAAGACTACGCAAAATAAGCGAAGTCTTTCAACGTCTATGTATTTCTACTCCTAACAAATTTCACGCGCGTGATTTTTCATACTCGACTGCAGATTTGCGAGTGGGAAGGCGCGCGGGCGCATTCGCGCCTGTCAAATCACAGCGACTTGCGTACATTCGAATGACATCACTAAAGGCTCCGTCACACCATGACGTTCTGGTCAACGTTCTCTGAACATTTCAATCGTTCTATTTTTCAGCGTTCTCAAACGAGGATGACACATCTGGCGTGTAATTAACGTGTGTCTAACGCATGATTAACGTGTGTCTAACGCACAAGAAGCATGTAACAGCGACCAAATAAGATACCCCTAAAAACCATTAGCGTGTGCTAACGAATCACTGGCGCGCAACGAGCGATTTGTCAACGTTAGACGAGCGTGTTGAGCGTGTGACTAAACCGGTAAATAACGACAGAATAGCGTTTTGCTGGCGTGTAATTTTTACAGTGGAACGGGAAGGAAAACGTTGGAAATTTCATAGTCACTTCAGTTGTTCTCGTGAGTTTGAACAGTCAGCATCACGCCGCCTAGACGAAAAAAAGGTGGGGTGCGGACTTCAGCAACTAGCGCTGCAAGTAAGAATGCAACGCATCGGTTTATATACCCATATGCTTGGACGTTCGGGAAACGCTCGAATGACACTCAATGGACGCCAAAGGACGTTCGTTTGACTTTAGTACACGCTGTGCGCTTGGGGATTGTTCAGTGGTCGTTGACAGGTCGCCAGTGAGTCGTTCACTGCAAAGCAAACGATTAAGTAACAACCAAGTAACGCTAGAGTAACGACTGACTACCGATAGCCAAACGCGTGCAACGCTCGGCGAACGTTAGTAAAACGTTTCACAAACGTTCTGCAGCGTTTAAAATTAAACGTTGACGAACGCTGACCTCGGTGAGTACTTTTGTGCCTGTTCAAAACTTTTTTTCCCGGACCGGCGTTCTCCGCCGATTCCCAGCGATCATTGACGTTCACTAGCGTTCAAACAACGCTCTTCTGGCGCTATCCCGGCGACCATGGGCGACTAGCAACGTTTCCTCAAATGCTATAGAACGCTGAGGAGAACGTCATGGTGTGACGGGGCCTTAAAACACAAGTTATATAGCTAAAGTGGAAAAATACACGAATAATTACGTTGGAATTTTTCACTTTGGTTAGTGGACTACTTCTACTTTTCTCCACTTTTAGTTCATGATATCAATTTGTCTTCATTGAATATTTCTGAATAAAGCAAAGGTTGGTTGGTTGGTTGCCTCGGCACATACTCCAGATAAGCAACTCGGTCATGTGCTTCAGTGGTAAAAACAAAAACATCAAGAAAGACATCAAGAAAAATCACAGTGACTGTGACCGGCGTCCAAGGTACAGGTATCATATCCGGTGTAAAGTGTACCAAGGGTAGAACACATTCAGTGTGTACGAGTACACCGTGTAACACTTGATACTCCCGACCAGGCAACGTTTGCGGTAAAAGCCATCGCCGCTGTTGCGACGACGTCGCTACGCGTCGGATTATCCGGATGCGTCAATCTGCAACAGGCGCGTAGACGTGCACGCCGAATTCAAGACCGGATAAATCTCATCTGTGGCACTTTGCCAGGAAGGCGATGCGAAAGAAAGCTGAACGCAACATATGAAGTCTGGGCATTGAATATTAATCAATCAATTAATTTAGCCTGTTCCTACTTTGGAACCGACCTAGACCAGTCATGACCCTGAACCCCCCCCCCACCCACCCACCCATCACTCTAATCAATACACTCTAATTAATTGACAAGCAAAGTATGAGAGGTCACACCTTGAACAAATTCCTGAGAGATTAATTTGGAGTGATCAAATCAAGCTGACCACCATCTTGGAACGGATCTCTCTCCGGGGGGGGGGGGGGGGGGGGGACGTCTGAGCAAACAAAAACTCTGGTCATTTCCAATAAAACGCCCGCCGACTGAAGCCGAACAGCGGGTACTGCGGGATGCCGAATGTCGCACTCAAAAAGATCCATCGAGGGAAAGCCGACGTGTCACCCGCCAAGAACAACAAGGGTACTTTCGCCCTTGTCTGTCTCATCTTTGTGCTTTCTTGACGGCACGCCTCACTCCCGGAAGTTCTGCCTTTTCTTTTCCGGAGAGCGGGCGATAATTTGTGAAATCAGGCTTCATAGCAAATGCTCGGCCCGGGACAACATGGAACGACTGGCAACAACAACACTGTAACGTTCAAAATCCTTCATCCTGGTCTTACATTGGCAACAATTGATAACGTCCGTCATGAGAGGTCCGTAAAAGGAGGCGTTTTGTTTGTTGAGGAAAGGTGCTTTGGGTGTTCTTCCCGTTCCATGACCGCTGACGCCCATAAGTGACGGTTTCCTGTCGACCCGTGAAAAGACTGCAATGTGTCTAACTGCCCGTTGGATACCAATAAAACCTGTGGATGGTTCCTGAATGAGGAATCATTAGGTACCATAAAACCCATGATGGATAGTCCCAAAACGAGGACTGGCCAATCACCATGAATCGATTTATTGATTATAACGCCTTCTGTTGACGAGTCAATTATTTGTGTTATGTCTAGCTCTGCCCCATAAATCCCTGATAATCCCAAAATACTGATTTCTTTCACAGTTCATCAATCTTTTTAGCCGCTTATCCTCACAAGGGTCGCGGGAGTGCTGGACCCTATCCCCGCTGCCAACGGGCAGGGGGCAGAGTACACCCCGAACCGGTTGCCGGCCAATCGCAGGGCACATCGAGACAACTAGCCGCACTCACAATCACACCTAGGGGCTATTTAGTGTGTCCAATTAATGTTGCATATTTTTGGGATGAGGGAGGAAATTTTGTTTTGACAGATCAAAAGAAGCAAGTGCATCTAACGCCGCTCTTTCGCTATGGCAATACCCAACGGAGGGTTTCAAAACGAGGGATGCCCAACGAATCAATAAAGTGATCGTGAATTTTTCAGTTCACAAATCAAAAGAGGGCAAAAAAAATAAAAAATAATAATCTTTAGGTACCGTAAAAACCCAACAGAAGCTTCCGAAACGCGGCGTCCCAGTCATGTTGCATCAATCGATTGATCATTCGCTTTTATAGTGACCAATCAAAAGAAGATAGCGCGTCTCAGACTGCCTTTGAGCAACCGTAAAACCTGCCGTCGATTCCAAAACGTGGTTTGTCAATTGATAACTTTTGATGAACGGACTTCAAGTTTTGTTTTTACGAGTCTAATTGTCTCGAGTCTCTACTCTGGCCCTTGAGGTGCAGTTAAAAACACTTCTTCCTCGTAGCTCCTCCCACTAGCGCGATGAACACGTTCGCTGCTGTCAAGCGAATCCTTTCTATAGATATTTTCTGAAGCTATGTTATCGCTACTTTATGCTGAAAGTTAGAACCGCAAGATTTATCCATCTCAAACATCCATATTTTCCAGTTGACTTCAAAAACCGCAGCCCTGTGCAATCCCCAGCGTCTTCGGATCTCCTCTTCGTCACGCCGTGTCAGTGTCAGGTATAATAGTTCAGATTTAATGAAAGCAGAACCGGAGAGCTTTCTGACCGACCACTGAAGGCAAATTACTTTAAGTGGTCCACGAGTCATATCGTAAAAAAAAAAAAAAAAAAAAAAAGAAATAAAGGTCAATATTTTCAATACTTGCTGGCTGACCATCAACAGTCACTTATCAAAGTTGAAGTTATTTTCTTGTTTTTGCACATTTTTTTTTAACACTGTGTGGTTAGCTCGTTTATACATTTGCATATCATCAGGGGAAAACACAGGACAAAGACCAGGTACCTTCCCCGTGGCGTCCCGCGAGGGGGGTCTCCACCCGGGGAGCCTTACGAAGCACGGTCAAGTCACTCGGACTCGCGCCCTTTTCCCTGTGGCTTTGATTCGATCACCTGTACCGCCTCCCAACGGGGGTTTCCACAAGACCTGCTCCGGCCAGACCCGATATTCAAAAGGGACTCCAAGCCTTCGTTTGCAGTTTCTGCCACAGCGCCCCCCTTCTACCTTCGTATCTATGTCCCTGTCATCCTTTGCTCCCGACATTCTCTCGTCATCTTCTTCTTCTTCTCTTCGTAGGACGACGGAGCCTGCCACGTGCGAGTCTCGCGCTTCCGAGGACCATCCTCAGGCGCCTCAACAACAACAATCACCAGAAGCCTGAGAACTAGTTGCATTTCAAGTAGAACTCTACTTCCTGTTTTCGTTCTTCCATTACCGTCGCCTGGATGCAACTCAACCAACAAATTTGACGCTAACAAAATCTTATAATTGGGATATTCTGCGAGTCTCGAAATGTTTGACAAAACCGGGTTACTCGATGAAATGCCAGACTGTAGCATTAGCGTCTTGCTAGCTTGCCGCAAATGTTCCCCTATCAGTTTTTCAATAGCGCTTGTCCTCATCAGGTTCCCAAAAACATTCACATCAATGGAAATTTTTACATCCTCAATGGATGAGTAATCGACGCAGACCCCCAAAAAGATTAATGAAATATTTTGATCATTTTTCCACTCCACTGTTTAAAGCACAACTGATAATTTGCTGTGCCTTAACAAGCCCCCCGCCCCACCCAAAAAAAAAAAAAAATCTATTATATAATTGAAACATCCCATCCAGTGTGACAGTTTTAATCAGCCAGCGTCAAGACTGCAGGCTGCAGAGGATGACATTTAAACTAGCAAAGGCTTCGAGTTTCAGGTGCTAAAGGGTCCGGTCTGCCTGTGACTCATCAGGAGAAATGAACCAAGCGTGCGAGTGCTAATAATCCCGTAAAATATAAAAATATGTCCACGGTCTTTATTGGCTACTTATAGCTAAATGCTGAAGGTCCTAATTCTAAACTAATGAAGAAGCCATCTTAAATTATTAATATGACATCCACGGGCAGCCCGATTTGATGGATCGTTCTTTGGGCAAATTTAAAAAAAAAAAAAAAAAAATTCATCCACTTGTTTCAGTCTGGTCTGACAAATACCAGTGGTTCAAAAAAATATATATATATATAATTGCAAGGTATTTGGTAATTGCTCGCCAAACGGTGATAAGCATTCATACCGACTCGCAGACAGCCATTTTCAAACGGTAACGATAATAACACCTTTGCCGTAGTGGAATAAAAATCAAAGCGTCGGGGACTTTTTCGGCGGGGGTAAAACAACCCTCGGCTGCGTAAGCGACAGGTGCGGCAATAAAAGCGACTCGTTTAAGTCGGAGGAGAGAAACGAGCATTTTCAAGAGGCCCGACATCCTCATCGGTCTCACGAGCAACATCCCGCCGCCTCCTTAATGCACGTAATAGAATATAGAAGCTGCATCAACGGCCCATCGCCGTTATTATATGTCAGGTTATCGGAGTGAGCCACTCGGAAATGACCGAGCGCGCCGAGCCGTGGAAGATCGCAGATAACGACTTTATATCGCAATGTTTGCCCTGACGTTGGAAAAACTAAAAAAAAAAAAAAAAAAAAAAATGCTGATTTTGACCAAAATGTTCAAAAAAATGTAAACTGAAGCGTCATGAGAGTCATGCAAAAGCTCAAAACAGTTCCAGAAAATCTTACAAATGTCGCTTTCTCTTAGGCTTTTATTTTGGTGGAACGAGGCATCAGAAAGAATAACTCATACTTTGGCCAAAATCAAAAAATAAAATCAGCCGATGTACACCACGCTCTCAATTGTAATTGCACTTCGTTTTTGTAGTTCCTCTTGCTTAACTCTGGAAACCCCGTCGTGTGATCCATAACCAAAACCAGGTCAGGTATTTTTGTAATATCCGAAGATCAAAAAAATCAATTCATAGACTGTCAGAATGTACAAAGTAAAGAATGTTTTGATTACCACCACCAGTAAGCATAACGGTTAAATTCTTTTTACAATCGCTTGATAGCTATGAAAGTAAAGAGAGAGAGAGATAGATAGATAGATAGATAGATAGATAGATAGATAGATAGATAGATAGCTAGATAGATAGATAGATAGAGATAGATAGATAGATAGATAGATGATAGATAGATAGATAGATAGATAGATAGATAGATAGATAGATAGATAGATAGATAGATAGATAGATAGATAGATAGATAGATAGATAGATAGATAGATAGATAGATAGATAGATAGCTAGCTAGATAGCTAGATAGATAGATAGATAGCTAGATAGCCTGTTAGCATTAACATTGTGCTAGCAGGGTAAAGGCTCAAATATGTGGTTGCCTCGATAGATGTGGTCCACAGAGTACCTCACTAGTTTTCTTTTGGATTAATGGTTTAAAAGGGGGGCGGCGCGGTGGATCAGCTGGTAAAGCGTTGACCTCACAGTTCTGAGGACTCGGGTTCGAACCCGGCCCCCGGCCTGTGTGGAGTTTGCATGTTCTCCTGCGTGGGTTTTTTCCGAGCCCTCCAGTTTCCTCCCACATCCCAAAAACATGCGACATTAACTGGACACTCTAAATTGCCCCTAGGTGTGATTTTGAGTCCGGCAGTTTGTCTCGTTGTGTCCTGCGATCGGCTGGCAACCAGTTCAGGGTGTACCCCGCCTCCTGCCCGTCGACAGCTGGGATCGGCTCCAGCACTCCCCTCGTGAGGATAAGCGGCAAAGAAAATGGATGGATGGATGGCTGGATAGCCAAACTGGTACTAAATAAATAGACACGTCATTTACAACCATTTAATGATTCAAGACCAACTTGAAAGCCGATCTTGGTGTGTCTACGTGGCCAAAGCAAAGGACCCACTGGAGTAACCGAACACCATCAGGTGCGACGTAAAACCGGAGGCCGAAACCGAACCGGCCGCGCGCACTCCTGCACATTTTACAATCAACCCGCGAGCAAGAGCAAATGTAAAGGACATTAAAGCCAGCGGCAATTCATTACCTACTGGGAGATACAATCAGCAGTAACAAGGGCGGCGCTTTAATGACAAACCGGCGCGTTGGAGATGAAGATAACGTTTCCATCGGGGTGAACATCCAATCAGACAACCGCTACCGAAACTCGATATCTCGAGAACAATCTAACGCGGCGACGACAATGTAAAGACACGTATTTAGCGACGCTTCACGTTCCGACGTGTTCGCCGGGAGGGTGACAGATTTTATGTTTTTTTTTTTTTTTTTTTTTTGCAATGATAGGCTATAAAAACGACGATAATTGAATGGAACGGAAACAATTAAACAGCGTGGATCGTTAATTTACTGGGGATTCGTGAGGCTTGACCGCCAGGGGGCAGCAAAATGCAGTCACGCAGGGTTAAGCGAAGACTGTTTTCACAACTACGAGTAACTGAAACAATATTAGTCGTTCTTTGTGTATGCAAAAAAAATAATAATTATGCCTGCAGTATTGTGGTATTGATTGGTGCATGTGTTGCTGCACACTTGGGTTTCAAACCTCCTCTGTCTCCTGCGTGTATGGGGGGGGGGCTAAACTTTCTCACGTAAGAGGCAAAACTCAAATTTACAATATACATTCAATTTCCTTTTTATTTTTTTTGTGTGATTTCATTGCAATTACGACTGGATTGAGTTGCAATTGAGATTTTTCCTGGAAACATAAAAACAAACATAACCCTCTCTGAAACAAACAATGAGAAAAGAAAGCACAAAATGTATTAAAATTGAGGCGGAATTAATAGTGTAGGCTTATCCCGAACACCCCGTTTTGTCTTTTCTTCCGTGGGGGAATAGTGAAGTGACAACTAGTGTAATTTCCGGCTTATAAGCCGCAGCTTTTTTCACACGCTTTACGCGGTGATGCGGCTATAATTTGTGCATTTTTTCGAACGGCCAGTGGAATATATGTGCCGAGGAAGTGACTTTTACCGGCCCGGCCCTGTTAGCCCTGCGCTAGCGTGTTTTTGCCGTGTTTCAGTGATTTTTACCGGTATGTTATTTTTTTAAGCGGCCCTCCTAGCGCAATGGCGCTAGCGTTAGCGCGGCGGCGCTAGCATTAAACTCTCTGTGTACCATCTTTGTAAATATTTCGTGTTTCAATGTGGGCACTTGAGGCTTTTACACAGCTGCGCCGTATCTATGTACCAAATGGAATTTCCTTTACAAATGGGAACTAGGTGAGGCTTATAACCAGGTGCGCTCTGTCGGCCGGGAATTCCAGTACATCCCTCTTTTTATATTGAATCGTTCCTCAAACAAAGCAGTGATTGATCAGTGTAAATATCGCGTCTCGTCGGGCCTCATTAATCGTGTCATCCAACGACATTTGTTTGCACATTCCAGTGTAATCCCGATACAGCGGCGCCCATTTTTAATTGCACTTCCAGGCTGTTACAGTTACCGGGTAAATCATAATATCCATCCATCCATTTTCTTTGCCGCTTATCCTCACGAGGGTAGCGGGGAGTGCTGGAGCTTATCCCTGCTGTCAACGGGCAGGAGGCGCAGGGTACACCCTGAAGCGGTCGCCAGCCAATCGCAGTGCACATCAAGACAAACAGCCACACTGACAATCACACCTTGGGCCAATTTTAGTGGCCAATTATCCATCCATCCATTTATTTTGCCACTTATCCTCACGAGGGTCGCGGGAAGTGCTGGAACCTATCCCGGCTGTCAAGGGGCAGGAGGCGGGGTACACCCTGAACCGGTCGCCAGCCAATCGCAGTGCACATAGAGACAAACTGCCACACTCATAATCATACCTTAGGCCAATTTAGAGTGCCCAATTAATGTTGCATTTTTTCGGGATGTGGGAGTAAACCGGAGGGCTCGGAGAAAACCCACGCAGGCACGGGGTGGACACGCAAACTCCACACAGGCGGGTCCGGGATCGTACCCGGGACCTCGGCGCTGTACCAAAAAAAAAAATCCAAATCAGTCACATGACAGACAGCTTTTCAGACTGCTGATTTAACTGCGACGATGAGAGTGCAAAGCGAGCGTAGAGAAAAAGAAAGAAAAAAGCCCTCAGCGTGAGGGGCCATCTCAAACGTGCCCCCCCCCCCACCGACCCCCTCTCAATAATGCAGGCGACGGTCATTAAGCTTCCCTCGTTTTACAACTTTTTTTGTGCGTCGTACCACTGAAGGACGGCGGCTATTCAACAGAAATTCAGTGGGAGGACGAGGAAAAATTTGCATTTCTATTGTGGGCGAAGCTGTAAATTTAAACTTCTTTTAAAATGAAACGTCTATTCTCGCAAAATGGACGCCTGCGCTCGAAACGTAATGTGTATTCTCCTTCAGTTGAAAAATGTATTTACATCAAATGCACGACTATTTTTCATGATAATAAATAATTCTTCTCAAAAGAGATGGGGAATTGACGCTTTTTAAAATGTTCATCACAATCAGCTTATCGTATTGCAAATTTGCTCTTCTGAGATTGAAGTTGGAGTCGCGTGATATTAGAAGTGGCGGCACGCTGGGGAGTCTGGTTTGAGCGTTGGCCTCACACTGCTGAGGACCCGGGTTCGAATCCCGGCCCCCGCCTGTGCGGAGTTTGCATGTTTTCCCCGTGCCTGCGTGGGTTTTATCTGGGCGCTCTGATTTTCTCCCTCATCCCAAAAAACATGCAACATTAATTGGATACTCTCAATTGCCCGTAGGTGCGTAGTGTGACTGTGGCCTGTGATTGGCTGGCAACCAGTTCAGGGTGTACCCCGCCTCCTATTCTCCAACTTCCATCCATCCATGAATTATCTACCGCTTTTCCGGGTGGGGTCGCGGGGAAGTGGCTTCAGCATGGTTACCCAGACTTCCCTTTCCCCAGCCACTTCTTCCAGTTTTTCCAGAAGGATCCCGAGGCGTTCCAAAGGCAGGTGAGAGACATAAGTTTCTCCAGCGTGTACTGGGTCATCCTCGGGGTCTCTTTCCGGTGGGACATGCCCGGAACACCTCACCAGGGAGGCATCCGGATCAGATGCCCCAGCCACCTCATGTGGCTTCTCTCGATGCGAAGGAGCAGGGACTCGACACTGAGCTCCTCCCGGATGACCGAGCGTTTCATCCTATCTCTAAGGGAGAGTCCGGACGCCCATGCGGAGGAAACTCATTTCGGCCGCTTGTATCCGGGATCTGGTTCTTTCGGTCACGACCCGCAGCTCGTGCTCATAAGTGAGAGTAGGAACGTAGATCGACTGGTAAATTGAGAGCTTCGCCTTTCGACTGAGCTCCCTCTTTATCACAAGGTCCGCGCCACTCGTGAAGAAGACCCCAAGATACTTGAACTCCTGCACTTGGGCCAGGATCTCATCCCCGACCTGGAGAGGGCACGGCACCTTTTTCCGACTAACTTTATTCCCATATTTATTTTTTTCTTCTCCTTTGCAGGTTCTCACCAACATGTAAAGTTTATCTACCGATTGCCACTCCGATCTCACGCCATTCACGAACGTGACGAAGCAATGGACACGCGGAAACGCAATCAAGACGAGGGTTCCTCCTTCCGCAGCGTCGAGCGGAACGAGCGGAAACGCGAGTTTGTCGCAGACCCGCACAGCTCCGTCTTTTTATCGCGTTCGGCCGTGAAGGCGAAGAATACTTCACAACGGTTTACGTAATGCATCTGTAGACGGAAATAGCTATTTTTCTTTTCCTGAGGTTTGAAGTACAACTACAGAGGAGGAACAAACATGAAAGGAGGGCTCCGCTGTTTGCCGAGACGACTTCAAGTCTGCGCAGAAGAGATGTCACACTTATTCCAATGACGTCTCGCAGAAAATTCAACAATGCGAATTATTATTTTTTTAGCAGTTGTGGAGGGTTGTGTATAAAATTGCCTCAGCAAAAATAATGACAAATGTGAATTTATCAAGGTAATACACAGTTTAATATTTCCTTATATTTCAAAATACATTGCAAAATATACATGGATTGTTTTTCTTATTTGATCATTTTTAACAAGAGTTAATATTTGTTTAAATGAAATGTAGTTTAATTCAATTTATCATTTTTGTTTTTTCATAATTTTTTAATGTTTGATTTTATATTTAAATGTTTATAATATAGAATATCATACATACGGTTCCATAATATTTCAAAACAACTTTATTTTTGGCTTCATTCATTATTATTTCTAGAATGAATTGTAGTTTAATTCAATTTATCATTTTTGTTTTTTCATAATTTTTTAATGTTTGATTTAATATTTAAATGTTGTTTATAATATAGAATATCATGCATACGGTTCCATAATATTTTAAAACAACTTTGTGTTTGGCTTCATTCATTATTATTTCTAGAGGGCAAAAATTATGCTGTAAAGTTGATTTATTTAATTTGCAGTCAATTCTTTGCATTTATTAGTTTTTCATTTTTAATGCATATTTTACTATTTCGCTTTTGCATTGTATTTTTGGCATACGGTTAGGGTTACAGTATAAACAGTATAAATTTGATGTGCTAGCTCGTGAGCTACTTCGCTTTTTGTTTATTTATAATTGCTTCAGTTAATATTGTAAAGTTCATTCCTTTAATTTGTCGTCCTTTTGTTTTATTTCTATTTCTCTTCATTTAAATGAAATTTTTAATTTGACTGTTCAAAAAAAAAAATCCCAAATAATTTCACATGTTTTGTTGAATGATATTTCTTAACAGTTTGCATAAAATGAGTGAGCGAGTGAGTGAGCGAGTTTGGATTCCCTCGGCTATTCTTAAGAATTCCGACCAGAGATAAATATTGCCGCCACGTTTTGGCAGTTGGCAGCGTATGAATAAAATGTGAGTTCCCCGAAGCAGGAGGTCATGTCAGACAAGCGCTCTGCATTAGCTAATGCAACGTTCTGATGGGACCAGGAATTGGTCAATCGATGGGGGACAGCGGACCCCCCCCCACCCCACCACGGTTCATATTATACATCTAGTCATTCCTTTTAGCCTCTTTACTGGAAATCTGATTAGCATACGTCACGAGTCACCGTCAACTTCCTGGTCGTGTTTTCATTTGTTGGTTCACAATACCGAGAAAGACCAGCACTGGAATTGTAATCGGGGAAATGTTCATCTAATTTCACTCAAAACCTTTTGAAACCTGTAATTGACACCCTCAACCTGACTTGAAATGCTGCAGTAAAATCCAAGACTAAGTTTAAACCCATGTTTGAAACTTTAATCTTGTTTTTAAATTTAACTGCGAAGAAGGTCCCGGAACCTGTAAAACCACATCCCTTGTTTGAATCCATGACTGCATGAAATCTTTTTCAAAGCCCTTATTTTAAAACCCTAATCCTTGTGTAGAACGCTTTTTTGAAACACTACTTCCATTTTGAAACCCTACTCCTAATTTGAAACCCTACAACTGTCTTGAACCTGTAATCAGTAAGTGTGACCCTCATTGAAAACCCTAATTCTGGCATAAATCCTCACTTTGAAACCCTAACATGGTCTTCAAACGCTGACCACAACTGGGAACCCTAGTTTGAAACACTAAATCTAGCGTTCCACCCGCGCTTAGAACTCAAACACTGTCTTGGAACCCTTCTTTCAAATCTCATGCCAATTCTTGAATCCCTCATTGGAAACTGTAAACCTTGTTCAAAAACCTGACCATGTCTTGAACGGCCAACTAGAAACCTTAACCCCGGCGAGGTGTTAATATACTCCATGTCAACAGGACCCGGGGGTCCGCTAAACCTTTTATTTCCTCTAATTCACCCACAAGGAAGGAGAGGACCTCGGAGGTGTTAATCCCCGCGTCTCGGTCATTCCCCGACCGTCATCTATAACCCCGGAAAAGCCGCCTAAGCTCGGCCGGCTCCGGGGCCTCGCCGAGCTATCCCCACCTTGACTTTTTTTTTCCCCCCCAGACAAAAATCCCTCACCAGGTTGGTGATTTTTATTGCCGTTAACGGCAGTGTGGCTATGACCATGATGGGGAATTCTCCATTTACTCAAAGGATTTCAATTTTTTTAAAGTTATAATAATGAGGCCTGTAATAGCACGCAGCGCTGGACTGAGGTGATCTTTCATGCCGTTGCCGTGGCGTGGAATCCATGGACGTAGTTCAATTTAACCCCGAGCTGACGCCACAATAACTGGTCCTGCCTTGAAACCCTACTTTGAAATCATAACATTTAAAGCCCAATTTCAAAGCGTAATCAACCTAACTTACATTTTCCACTAACCCTAACACTGTCTAAAAAATAAAAGCACTTCATTTTAAAATCCAATCATTGGGTACCGTCTGACATCTGAATTTGAAACCCCAACCCTGATCTGAAACCATCTGAAACGTTAACCCTTCGAAGTAACTACTTTCTGACACCTTAATGTTAAAACCCTATTTTGAAACTCTAATATAATAATAACATTGGTTTGAAACCTTCAGTTGAAACCCGAACCTTGATTTGAACCCATAATATGAAATCCTAACACCATCTCGAAGGCCCATCAGTAGCTACAAACCTGAACCCTGCCTCGAAACCACACCTCTTGTTTGAAAGAATAACTGTCTTAAAAACCCTCCTTGAGCCCCAACTTTAAATTGAAACCTTCCTTTGAAACCCGAACCTTGATTTGAACCCATAATACGAAATCCCAACACCGCCTCGAAGGCCTATCAGGAGTTTAAAAACCTGAACCCGGCCTCAAAATCTCACCTCTTGTTTGAAACAATAACCGTCTTAAAAACCCTCCTTGAGACCTAACTTCAGATTGAAACCTGAACTTGGAACCCTGGTTGAAACCCTACTTTGAGGCTCTAACCTTAGTCTAAAATCGTAAACCCTGTCTTAAAACTCTTGTTTTAAACCCCTACGCAATCTTGAAACGTTAACCTACGTCTGGTTTACAAACCTAACTCAAAACCCGAAGATGGGTCCAAAACTAATTCTTGAAACACTAACTTGTAACCCGAGTGGTTTTACCGCAACGCTAATACCTATGCGGTACCTCTTCCAAGGTCATCAATCATGTACCCCCCTTCAACCCCCCCCCCCCCCACCCCAAACACATTATACTGATTACTTTCCACAGTTTTCGCCGAACACAATGACACTCGCATTAATTGACTGACTGAGAAAAGCGCAGTAAAGCGAGGGAGACCGGCAAAAGAAAAACTCCACACAAGAACGAATTAAAAAAGGTGTCATTGTGCTAAATAGACGGTACTCCGCTGCCAAGCGTGTCCTCGCGCCGCACCGCTGTCTTTCACTCGTTCGCATGCTCGCTCGCAGCCGTTCTACCGGACCAGGACTAATGGATCCTCTTTGCACATTTAATTCCATTAGGCGGCAACGACTTACAATGTCTGATATCTGACACTGAGCCACCGATCTGACAGACGTGGCCTTCTCCGTTTGGAGAGACACTCAGCGGGACAGTTTTTAAACAGTGGCCGCCGAGGGAGGAGAGAATGGAGAAGCACGAGCTCATCCTGCCGAGAAAACCGCCTAAAACTGTCTCAAAACCTGAATTTGAGAGCCCGTCTCTTTTCTCGAAATCCTGACCTTTGGTTCAAACCAAACCCACTTTGAAAGCTTGATCTGAGACACCAACTTTTGTTGAGACCCTAGACCTTGATCGAAACCCTAACGCTGTCTTGAAGCCATAATTTGAGAGGCTTACCTTGGTATGTACCCGAGTTTTCAAACCGTAAAGGTGGCACGAAGCCGTAACTTGAGACCCTGAAACTAAACCTATTCTTGACACCACACCCCTGCCTTCAAACCTGATACTTCAAAACGCCAACTCTGGCGAAGAATCTTACTTTGAAGCCCAGACCTTGGCTTGAAACCCAAACATCTTAACACTTTGCTCCAAATGCTCACTAGGGTGGAAAAAAAAAAAGCAATTTCACCTGACAATAAAACACCGGGATGAGGGAAGTAAAGAAAGAAAGGAGTGCGGAGGAAAAGTAAGAAACTATTTGACTTGCTCTTCTCCCTCCTCGTGCTCTCATTAGTCACTTGAGACCGAATCATTTCAAGCATCGCCACCCTCGAGACTCCGTTCAAATAATATCGAAAAATCTCTCCCGGAGGTGTCCATTGTACATATGAATAGAATCATATTTGCTGAATGGTAAGTATGCTTTTAAGAGCCATGCACTCTCCAGAAGTACTTTTTTTTTATATATATATATAAATAACATACAAGTCACATATCCAAGCGGTCCTTATTCGAGAAAAAAAAAAAAAACTAAATAACACGATTAAACCATCACCAAAGGTCCAAGTAACGATTACCTACCAGTGGTTTATGTCGAGCAGAGCGTTGGTATTCTAATCTTGTGAATTTTTGAAAACGCACAGCGGTCAATCTAGTTCTCCCACTAGCACCCACCAGCAAGTGACATGATGATTATTATCTTCCCTTTTCTCTCTCACTATATATATCACCATCCATCCATTTTCTACCGCTTTTCCAGGTCGGGTCTCAGGGGAAGTAGCTTCAGCAAGGATACCCAGACTTCCCTTCCCCCAGCCACTTTTTCCAGGTTTTCCGGAGGGATCACGAGGCATTCCCAGGCCATACGAGAGACATAGTCTCTCCAGCGCGTCCTGGGTCGTCCTCTGGGTCACTTTCCGGTGGGACACCTCACCAGGGAGGCATCCGAATCAAATGCCCCAGCCATCTCATCTGGCTCCTCTCAATGCGGAGGAGCAGCGGCTTGACACTGAGCCCCTCCCTGATGACCGAGCTTCTCACCCTATCTCTAAGGGAGAGTCCAGACATCCTGCGGAGGAAACTCATTCCGGCCGCTTGTATCCGGGATCTTGTTCTTCCGGTCACGACCCACAGCTCGTGCCCATAGGTGAGGGCAGGAACGTAGATCGACTGGCAAATTGAGACCGTCGCCTTTGGAGTTCGCTCCCTCTTTACCACAACGGACCGATTCAAAGTCCGCATCACTGCAGACGCTGCACTGATCCGTCTGTCGATCTCACGTTCCATTCTTCCCTCACTCATGAACAAGACCAAGATACTTGAACTCCTGCACTTGGGGGAGGATCTCATCCCCGACCCGGAGAGTGCACGCCACCATTTTCCGACTGAGGAACATGGTCTCAGATATCGATCCATCCATCCATCCATCCATTATCTAACACTTTTCCGGGTCAGGTCGCAAGGGAAGTAGCTTCAGCAGGGACACCCAGACTTCCCTTTCCCCAGCCACTTCTCACAGCTCTTCCGGAGGGATCCCGAGGCGTTCCCAAGCCAGCCGAGACACATAGTTCCTCCAGCGTGTCCTGGGTAGTCCCCGGGGTCTCTTTCCGGTGGGATATGCCTGGAACACCTCACCAGGGAGGCGCCTGGGAGGCATCTGGATCAAATGCCCCAGCCACCATTCTTCCCTCAATCGTAAACAACAAGATCCCAAGATACTTGAACTCCTCCACTTTGAGGCAGGATCTCATCCCCGACCCGGAGAGTGCACGCCACCCTTTTCCGACTGCGGACCATGGTCTCAGATCAATATATATATATATATATATATATATATATATATATATATATATATGTATAAACAAGCTACTCCATTACCTTTACATCTATAATGTATACCCTCCGGTTCATTTAGGTGAGCACAAACCACCTCTTTAATTCACCCCCGTTTACGCTTAAATTGAATACGCCTGGAGCTTCTCATCTTCCAGTCGCGATAAGAGGACGATCTACCTTCAAATACCACTCGGGAAACTCATAACCGGGTGTAAAAATCCTCATTTCAATCTCGCGGAAAGTGATGAGCTCAAATACCCATTTCCATCAACGGGCGTTTGATTAAGAGAAAACCCAAAAGAATGTGCGCAAAATGGAATGTTACATTTTCATCATGTCTTAAAGAGGCGAACTTCTGTTGGGGGGTGGGGGGGGGGGCATTCACAAAACTTTATATTACTGCGCCTATGTGTTATTTTCTAAAGCAGATGTATCAGGATCCGAGAAGAAATATAATTGCTCAGGGAATGTGCATCCAAATGTACTTTTTATTTGACAACTAAAAAGAAAGCATATGCTCAGTAGAACACGATTGGCTGCTTGGTACGCATTACCTGTGGTACATAATTCATGCAAATTCAAAGTTAACTCTAACCGTAGCCTCCAAAATTGCTTTAATTTGTATTTTATGACGAAATGTGTCCAAATATAGCATTGTATTTTATTCATTTTTTTAAAACACATACAGCAAAGGCATAATTTAAGCGAAATAAACGTGTTTTTGTCACACTACAAATTAATGGCCATTGTGTTACTCCTTCTTGTGTGTCCACTCTGACCATCTGGGTCAGTAGAAAGCAGTCCTGTGTAATTGCAGCAGCCAATCATATTCGAGTGGGCGGTGTCCTTCGTAGAACTCACTAACGCTTCATGAAGAATTCAACACCTCTCAGCTCCTCAGTATGGCACTAATATCGCTCTATGCAGAGGATAAAGTATACGGTGTATGACTGCGAGTAGTTATATGGTTTAGCTACATATTGTTGCTACACTGTTTTTATCCAATCCATTGCATTCAAGCAGAGGTGTTAAATTCAAGGCCCGGGGCCAGATCTGGCCGAGCACATGATTTTATGTGGCGCACGAATCAAAATCTACAGTGTCAATTGTAGTGATTCTTGTAAAAATCTGTATCAAAATTTCAAATTGTCATAAATGATAAAGTTGAGATATTAGAAGTATTTTTGTGTTACCAAACGTGAATTGTTGGAAAACGCATTACCCTTGATTTCTGATTCCAAAACTAGTTCATAAATTATGTAAATATGATGAGATGATTAAATATTTTTGTTCCAGTCATGATGGCCCTCTGAGGGAAACCGGAACAGCAATGTGGCCCACGAGAAAAATGAGTTTGACACCCCTGCATTCAAGGGTGAAAGCACTGCAACATAGATGCTAAAGATCATTAGCATTGAGCTAAAATGCAGAATGCTGTTGTTTTAAACAAAGTGTTCATCTGTTTTATGTTTAGTCTGATAGCAAACTTTAAATTCCTCGATAAATTGTTGATTATTTTTTAAAATGCCGCTGATTGAGCGTTGAGTTCATCTCAAATCTGCTCTTGGAAATCATTAAAAAAAAATTAAAAATGAAGCCAACTGATGGCTTGTATTTCAGAAGTCAGGCCATTCTTATCTCAAGGCACCAACGTATTGTCCTAAATAAAAATAATTATAATAATAATTGAAACCCCAACCCTCACTGGATAGCATCATTTTAAATTCTAACTCCTAGTTTGGGACACTCCACCCCTGTCAAGTGCCAACTCTGAAAACCCAAAACCTTAACCACCACAGAAGCTCAACGCAAGACTGGAGTTTGACTATATAACGGGCATTCAAATCAACATTTTAATTGGCAAACACAGCAGGAACATATGCTAAGTAGAAAATGATTACCTGCTACACAAAACCAACGGCGAAGTATTCCTGTGGGGCACAATCCGTGCTAATTAAACGCTAAAGCTAACTGCGCGATCAAGGTGCTACACATCATATCAAACGGGGGGGAGAAACAATCTGTGTGCAGAATCAAAATGTCCAGAAGAACATGTCGGAAAAATACGGTCATAAAAAAAAAAAAAAGTTGATAGCGCAACACGCGGTGCAGATGTCTAATTAGGGCACGGGGATAATTAAGACATTAGCTTGTGTGTGCTACATACATTTAAAAAAATATATATATACATCACATCCATCCATCCATTTTCTTTGCCGCTTATCCTCACGAGGAGTGCTGGAGCCTATCCCAGCTGTTAACGGGTAAGAGGCGGGGTACACGCCGAACTGGTCGCCAGCCGGTCGCAGGGCACATGTAGACTGACAACAGTCGCATTTACAATCACACCTACGGGCAATTTAGAGTGTCCAATTTATGTTGCATGTTTTTGGGATGTGGGAGGAAACCGGAGTGCCCACCCGGACAAAACCCACACAGGCACGGGGGGGGGGAGACACGCAAACTCCACACAGGCGGGTCCGGAATTGAACCCGGGACCTCAGAACTGTGAGGCCAACGCTTTACCAGCTGAGCCACCGTGCCACTAAACAATTATATATTTTGGGGTGAAAACATCGAACCGAGTATGCATTTCAACATGTATTTTCATCGAGAAAAGATAATTTGCGTTAGAAATGACACATTCCATAGACTTTAACTACCATCCTTTCTAATTATACATTTTGAAAATGCAGAGATAATTTGAGGATATTAATCGGTCCTGGTCCAAACTGTCCTGCGAAAAAGGAACAGTCTGTAACGCTTAAAAAGACAAACAACAACAAAATGTGATTTAGCGAAGCGAGAAAAATGAAAAGGTACGAACATGTCAGCCTCCTACTGATATAATTTCATCACACAACCAACACTTATTTGCTCGTACTTGCTATAATCTTTGAAAAAAAAAAAATATATATGCAGTTTTCCTACACTAAAGTTATCAGGGAAAAACAAGCCAACAGCATGAGAGCAACGCGAGTGTCATCATCAAAAAAACATCACCCCGGAGGACGGCGGGGAATTGCCAAAGGTCTCGAATTTCCTGTTCCGCACTTCATAGTGTTATCGTGAAGTGTCAGACGTAAACCTGCTAAGATGTTTCCACGGCGCGGGGAATAACTCACGGAATGTAGCAATGTTTAGTGTGGGTTGTGGTAATATTTGGGAGGGGGGGGGTGGAAAAAGGGAGGGGGTTGGGCACGGACATAAAAGACGTGCTAAGAGCGTCAAGATGACATGGAATAATCTCAAGTGAAGCCTGCGCTAAAGCATCCACGGCATGTTGGTGTAAAGTCGAGCGAGTTTCAGCAAGTTCGATGGAGGAGGAGGAAGAGGAGGAAGGTTCCCTTCCATGCAATGAAGGATTTCACTACGGGACCGACACCAGGAACCTTTGGGTACCCGTGGTGGTACGGACGGCGCAAAGAAGTTAAAAGCACAAGGTGGACTTTGGTGAATTGACGACATCTAGCCTAACCCTGAAATAAAAATTTTTTAAATTGAAAAAAAAAAAAAAAGAGCACCCTCCAAATAGGGTCCCCCAAATAGTTCTCGACCACAATGCTTCCCAGAAAACGGTTCGAAAAGTGAATTGTTCGAAAACCAAATCGATGTTTCCCATTACAATGGATGGAAAAAGAAATAATGTGTTCCAAGCCTAAAAAAATTGGGCTTTTTAAAGCGTTTTTTTTTTTTAGCTTTTCCTGACAATAAACTGTACAGTAGAAATACATGTATAGTTTAAATACTTTATTGAATAAAATAATTTGAGAAATATATTTATTTTTTGCTTAAAATGTATGCTTTAGTAGTAGAGTACGCTAGGCTGGGAGTGCATTGCCGTATCTGTAGCGACTCTGCCCCCGGCCTTGTAAACTTTTGTGCAGAATAACTTTAAACAAACAATGAGGAGGGGGGGAAAAAGATTTTTTTTTTAACAAAACATTCGAATAGACAATAACAAAACGCATCGTGGGCGGATCAACTGCTCGTTTATGTTATCTCCAGGTTTTTTCGGCGGCATGGGAATTCATACCAAAGCGCGTTGTGGGTCAGTTGGTCTGGCCACGCGCAAAATGTTATTTCCGGGTTTTTTTCAGCAACGTTCGAGTACCGATTTTCGTTCGAAAACAAAAGCAGAAAAAAAAAAATAAAAATCTCAAAATTTTCGTTCGAAAACTGATTTATTCAAAAACGGGGACGTCCGAAAAACCGAGGCTTTACTGTACAGGGAAAATTCACTCAAGCACTGCGAATGGAGCAATACAGATTCCAACCAAGAACCTCCTAACTGTGAAGCAGACCAGCTAACTGCTCATTCAGCGCGCTGCTTTCCTGTGTGGGCAGATTTAGTTTAAAAATCAGATCAATTGCGTTCATCGTTCGAGATTCCACAATAGTTTTAATTGTATCATAAAGTAAAGAGGTAAACAGCGGTGAGGTGTGGCGTTGGTGTGTCAGAAGAATTTAAGGCGGAGGTGGGACTGCATCAGGGATCCGCGCTGAGCCCCTTCCTGTTGGCGGTAGTAATGGATAGGCTGATAGACGAGGTTAGACTGGAATCCCGTTGGACTATGATGTTCGCAGATGATATTGTGATCAGTAGTGAAAGCAGGGAGTAAGTGGAGGAAGTTAGAAAGATGAAGGTTGGAGATTAGCCAAAATAAAAATATATGTGCATGAATGTGAGGGGCAGAGGAGGAGAAATGAAGCTCCACAGAGAAGAGATGGCGAGGGTGGATGACTTCAAATACTTGCAGTCAACAATACAAAGCAATGGAGAGTGTGGTAAGGAAGCGAAGAAATGGGTCCAAGCGGGGTGGAACAGTTGGTGGAAGGTGTCTGGTGTTCTATGTGACAGAAGAGTTTTCGCTAGGATGAAGGGCAAAGTTCATAAAACAGTGGTGAGGCCGGCCGTGATGTACGGTTTAGAGACGGTGGCACTGAAGAGACAATAGGAAGCAGAAATGAAGATTGTTGAGGTTCTCACTCGGAGTGAGCAGGTTCGATGGGATTAGAAATGAGCTCATTTTAGGGACAGCCATAGTTGGATGGAGACACGGTTCGAGAGAGCAGACTTCCATGGTTTGGACATGTCCAGAGGCGAGAGAGTGAGGAAATTGGTAGGAGGACGGTAAGGATGGAGCTACCAGGGAAGAGAGCGAGAGGAAGACCAAAGAAAAGGTGGATGGATGTTGTGAGGTAGGACATGAGGACTGTGCGTGTTAGTGAGGAGGATGCACAAGATGAGGCTTAGATGGAAAAGGATGAACCGCTGTGGCCACCCCTGACGGGACAAGCCGAAAGGAAAAAAAGAAGAAAAAGAGTGCGATTTTCCACAGGTGTACATGTTTGGTTTGGGCTTTTGACTTTCAAATACTTTCCACCTCCCAGTCTTTTATCCCACACAGCTGCGAGGTTCACGACAAGTGCGACAGAGGCACTTCCTCTTCAGGGGAATTTGTTCCCGTTATGGAATATTGTCGACGTGAAACCTCTCCCGCCGTTTGACCTTTTATGCGTGTGTGCGGTATCCCGTTACATTGCTTGTAAAGTATTACGCGAGGCTGGGAAAGAAACTGAGGTAATTAAGTTTGGGAAGCGGCCCGCAGTCGTACGCCTCCCGCGGAGCGGGCTGAAATGATAAAACTAAGCTCTTATTGATATGCATATGAGGCGCATAAATGAGTAAACTAATAAAGAAACACAGCTGCTCGCCCTCTTGAGACAAATTGACCTGAGCGGCGTTCAGTCGTCAGCTTCCTGCACGTGGAGGGGGGGGGGGGGGGGGCACTGAAGCGAAACGCAGTCAAACCTCGCTCGTATTCAGAGGAGAGCAGAAAGGGAAGCGCCGTCTATTTGATATAATCCTTCGCTAATCTGACATCGACGCTGTGTTTGCTTGAAGAGATCGGTGGCAAAGACGGGGTGCAGAGCTATTAAACGGGTTGCGGGTCGTACAAAAGTATTTGAAAGGTAGAAAAGGCAAAACTGTTTAGACGCGGCGTTGCGGACGATCGACGCCGAAGACGAAGACGGGACAGGTCTTACCATTGCTTCGGAGAGTGAAAATCCCCGTCTGGAAGGACGCCGGAGCAAAGTGGGGGTCCCTTCATCGGCGCCCAGCTATTCCGAAGTCTTTAGAGAAAGCATTCCGTACGAGCGCTCGAGAAGCAAACCGCACCGGGCAGCTCTGTGGACGTGACGTGTAAAGCGGGTAAATCTTATTACGCCGGTCAGTAAAGGTGAGTCGGGCTAAAGCGCTGTAACCCCCCCCCCCTCCCCCACTACATATCTGCCAGATATGCAACTTTTGCGCAGTAGATCAGCGGGTCTCAAACCTGGAATCCGAGCACCTGGGAAAAATCATTTGAAATAAATTACGAGGGTGTTTATCTGTTTTTATCCGAACCCCGCAAACAGCGAAAACCGCCAAATGAGTCCAACACCAAAAAAAAAAAAAAGTCTACTAATTGCCTCTAAATAATTAATACAAGACAGCGGCAAAGCATTTTTTTTTTCTATTAATCAAGGTTATTGCAAAACCAGATGAAGCTCTGCCCCTCAGTCTGACAGTTACTTGGCACCAATGCGAAACCAGATGGCCCATGTTTTTTTTTTTTATATGGGACATTTTGGCCTGAGCGCAAGAATCCTCAAATAGGCGAATTAGCAAAGGCCAAAAATATGCCGGGGCTTAATGTACACCCCCCCCCCCCTACATATGGGGAGGGCTACGTCAATAAAACAAAGTAAACCAATTACTTACCCTTGTACCAATTAGACTCTGATGTGATTGTAACATCACATAAATCTATGCCTGCACAGGTGCAGAATTTTAACTAGCAACTATAAATAGCCGTTTAGTTTTTTTTTTTTTTACTGTGCAGACCGCAACGCCCAAGGAAGAACAAAGTATTCGAGGCAGAAGGCGTGACAGACGAGGTGTCGATCATTTGCGCGACGGGCAAACGCGTCGCAGGCGCAAATCCGCAGCCTCGCGCGGCCCGAAAGCTTCAGACTGACTGCGCAGTGTTAATGCTAGCTTACTATTGCTAGCACCGCTTTATCATAAGCTGGATATGTGTTCTCTGTGACTATTAATCACGACCACGCACTTGTATAATCGCGCGGCATTAGAAACGGCAACGTTTGAGACGTCGGTGAGGGCCACGGCTTTGGTCAGACCTGAAGTCTGCCGGCAGTGAAGTGAGGCTTCGTTCAAATCTTGCCATCGCTTTTAAAACTGGAAATCAAAAGTCCTTCGTTCTTCAAAAGCAATGCTAATCTAACAATAACAGTAGATCAGGGGTCGGGAACCTTTTCGACTGAGCGAGCCATAAAGGCCAAATATTTCCATCCATCAATCCATCCATTTTCTACCGCTTCTCCGGGTCAGGTCGCGGGGCACGTGGCTTCAGCAGGGTTACCCAGACTTCCCTTTCCCCAGCCACTTCCGAAGGGATCCCGAGCCAGCCGAGAGATAGTCTCGCGCTTGTATCTGGGATCTTGTTTTTTCGGTCTTGACCCACAGCTCGTGCCCATAGGTGAGGGCAGGAACGTAGATCGACTGATAAATTGAGAACTTCGCCTTTGGACTTAGCTCCCTCTTCCCCACAACGGACCGATACAAAGTCCGCATCACTGCAGACGTTGCCCAGATCAGTCTGTCGATCTCCCGCTCTGTTCTTCCCTCTCTCGTGAACAAGACCCCAAGATACTTGAACTCCTCCTCCACTTGGGGCAGGATCTCATCCCCGACCCTGGAGAGGGCCCGCAACCCTTTTCCGACTGAAGACCATGGTTTCGGATTTGGAGGTGCTGATTCTCGCTGATTGGTAAGGCCAACGCTTTTAGAGTTCAATAAGTCTCGGAATTATTTTAGATAATGTTATGCTGTTGCTAACCAATGATGACAAAAGTACTTCTTACCATTAAAACGACTTCTTCAGCACAGGTTTGGTCATGGCTTTATAGTCTGTTTATGTCGTTAGATTCAATTCAATTCAAAATCGTTTCCATAATGGACCTTTCCGACCTGTCGATCACATGTACAACAATAGCCAATCAGATAGCCGCATAGTCTTGACACGCCCCTCTGGCCATATTGTCCAGCAAGCAATGCTGGTTGTCAGTAGCGTGCGCTTGGAAAAGTCAATGTTACGACGAAAATGGTCCTCAGATGCACTTGGGAACGTGCAATTCTGATGAAAGATATCCGGCTAGGTTACGAGGGGCCCGTTTGATTCATTTTCCAAAACCTAAAACACAGTTGACGAAGTGTCTGCGATGGATTAAGGCTCGCGTACAACTAAATGTGGACAATATCAACAAACACAAGGCTGTATGTTGGAAGCTAAGTGAGGGACAAGTATCTTCATTGCGTCCCGCTCCGTCCAAAATCTTAATTCATTGTACGTATCCTCACGTGAAATAGTTGAGACCTCTCTGTACAACTCCCTCGGACAAGTCTGACGCATTTGGCAAAAAACATACCGCAATATCATCTGGAATACGCGGTAGAGAATCGACTTCAAACCTGTTCTGTTCAGTCGCCATTTTGGAAGCTTGTGGGACATGGCTAAAGGGGCGGAGCTTAAGATCGCCATCGGAAAGATTCCATCAATTGTTCCGTCACGGTCGACTGCCACACTAAACTATGGAAAACCCACTCGGACAAACTGTGTCATTTGCGTTGCCTGACGCCCCAAACTACGGCAACCCGACGAGGACAAACCTTCCCGGCTTCATTTGCTTTGCCTACAAGACAGAAATCAGATGTACGGTAGGTCGTTATGAGAGCTCCGCGAGCCATATGCAACCACCAAAAGAGCCAGATATGGCTCGCGGGCCACAGGCTTCCCACCCCTCCAGTAGATAAATACCATAGGAAGTAGAAGAACCAGTAAACATATCCAAAAATAAACAGTTGACAGTAACAAACTTGGCATAAGAGAAGGAACACTTCTTCGCGCTTATCCACACGGAGGAATATTTGTGGATATTTTCTCTCTTCTGTAATTTTCATCCCTTGGGGGGGGGGGGTCATAAAAGCTACTGAGGTGTGCTGACATCCCGAAACTTTTGGACTAACTCCAAATCGAAACACTTCCGGGACGTCTGGACTTCAGCACTTTACTATTTTTGACTCATTTAGTCGCGTCTCCCCGGTACAGCCGCAGTACACTGGAAACAAAAAAAAATCAAAATCAAAATAAAAAAAACACGGCTTCGGGCAGAACGCGGCGATTCTTTTGCACCGCCCTCCGCCCGGCTGAACCGACAACAAAACGTCCCCCATCGATAGTCTCTGATTAGCCGCCGCGCTGAATATATCCAGAGTAAAAAGGTAGCAGCCTGCTACGCTCGATAAAACAACATCGGCACTCTCGAGACTCCGCTGGAGGCCCGAAAAGCAAATCGGAAAAGCAAACGGCATTAACTTTTCCGCGACCTAATGTGCCAAGGAAGCCCACTCAAGGAGCTAAATGAGTTTGACTGCTTTTGTTTATGCACGTGTAATATGCAAAGAGCTCAAGTATATATATAATATATATATATATATAAATATGACATCTTATGAAGGTCATCAAACGACGTTCGGCGTGGCGCTAGTAACATTGACGGCTTCACTGCTGTTTTATATCAGAGACGCTACCGGAAATTGATGTCGGAGTCCTCTTTGTAGGAAATTATGCATAAAAAGGAGACGCGTGGAAATTTTACATTTCATTGTTTGTTATATACAAAAAGTTGTCGATCTGGAGTGACTTCACACCCATCAAGTGTGAAATTAAACAAGCAAGTAAATCTTTTGTTTCTGATAACGTGTCTTCATGTTACATAACAGCGGGGCTAATTTACATATTTTTGTTTAAAAACTGATTCTTCTCCCCCACTCACGACATGATCAGCTGTTGGTTGAAATGGTTGAATTCGTCAAGAGCAAGTGCGATTCATCTGGGAACACGAAAGACAAGGTTAAAGGTAAGCAGAGCTGCAGTGACTTTGCCGTTAAAGCTTATCTGCTTTAAATAATAGCAATAAAGAGTCTGATGGCCTTGATGGCTTGATGAGGTTATTATAGATCATGAAAATGAACAAAATAAAAATCTTAAAAATGAAAAAACATTATAAAATCCAATTTTTTTGTTAAAATTATAAAAAATATGATTTCATATTAATTTCATGCATACGCCTTTTGGGTTCATTTTAAATGTACATCTTTTGTTTAATAAGTACCGTTTTTTGTTTTTATTATGGATTAAATAATTGTGACCTTTTTAAAATCTCACACTTGACAAATAGACAAAGCCCTTGATGGCTTGATGCAGTTATTATAGATCAATAAAAACTTTAAAAAAATGGAGAAAAAAATAAAATCCATTCTTTATTGTGAATAAAAAATAAATGTTTGTTTATGCAGATTAATTTCATGCATACGCCTTTTGGGTTCATTTTAAATGTATATCTTTTGTTTAATAAGTAGGTTTTTTGTTTTTATTATAGAATAAATAATTGTGACCTTTTTAAAATCCCACACCTGACAAATAGACAAACCCCTTGATGGCTTGATGCAGTTATTATAGATCAACAACAAAAAAAAAATTAAATGGAAAAAAAAAATCCAGTTTTTATTGTTAATAAAGCATAAATTGTAAAAAATGTTTGTTTATGCAGATTAATTTCATGCATACACCTTTCGGGTTCATTTTAAATGTACATCTTTTGTTTAATAAGTACTTTTTTGTTTTTATTGTGGAATAAATAACTGTGACCTTTTTAAAATTTCAAACCTGACAATTAGACAAAGCCCTTGATAGCTTGATGAGGTTACAGGTTAATGAACACAATAAAAACTTGAAAAAAAAAATCCAGTTTTTATTGTTAATAAAAAAATAACTTATAAAAAAACATTTATGGAGATTAACTTCATGCATACGCCTTTTGGGGTCATTTTAAATGTACATCTTTTGTTTAAGTATAATCGTGTCACAGTGACGAGAAAGTTCCGCTCTCGTTAAAAATGTATTCTGTACCGAAAAAAAAAAAAAAAAAAAAAAAAGAGGGATTCTGTGGAACTGTTCTGAGTTCTAAAAATACACACCCATTACTTATCATATATCAAGTTTACGCTGGAGAAATCGTCTATAAAAGTGTCATACTATTTGCACAAAATCGTGGCTCGCAATAGCTCAAATCAATACCGAACGTTTTGTCCGCTCAGGAAAAAATAAGCAACCGCCGCTCATGTCTATCCATCCAATTTCCGACGCGCTAATCCTCATTAGCGCCGTAGCAGAGTTCACCTTACCCATAATGTGTGCCGCCATGTACTTGAGTAAATAAAATGTCCAACCCATTATATGATTAAATACGACATTGCTGTTTACGACGGATGATTAATCTGTTTTGAGATTTCCTCGTCAACTCTTCAGAAGAGGTTGCCCGAATCCAAGATTATGACATCACCCGTCCTCTTGGCCGTTTTTGTTTTCGACGCGAGGAGGCTTTCGGAGCAAAAGCTCACCATTAAATCAGCCCGAGCTATCGTGCTAATTCTCCCCGCGGCAGAAGAAAACAAGGGTCAAGGGTTCAGGAAGCGAGTGAAAACACTTCCTCGGAGCGACGCGATTAAGGGAACTTTCCAGTCTGGTGTGAACGGCCCAGTGAAAAAGGTATGACGTTGTCGTTTTTGCGAGCCTTCCACTTCAATTTCTTCAATCTATCATGTCTTTTAGCCAACAATAATGTTATTTTTTTTAGGTCTGAGATGTATATTTTCTTCTGTTTCATGAATAATGTCCAATGCATATATTTATTTATAGAAATTTAATTCCCAAAGCAGGCAAACTCACTCAACTTAAATAATGCCACATAATGTACCGTAATTCCCGGCCTATAGAGCGCACCTGGTTATAAGCCTCGCCCAGTACATTTGTAAAGGAAATACCATTTGGTACTTACATATGCCGCACCCGTGTAAAAGCCGCAAGTGCCCACATTGAAACACGAGATATTTATAAAGAAAGACGGTACACAGAGAGTTTATCGGTGGCGCCGCCGTGCTAGCGCTGCCATGCTAACGCTAACACTAGCGCTGCTGCGCTAGCAGGGTTGGTTAAAAAAAATAAAAAAAAAAATAATAACTGGTTAAATAAATAAATAAAATTGGGGGCGGGGGGGATCACTGAGACACGGCATTAACACGCTAGCGCAGCGCTAACGGGGCCAGACTGATAAAAGTCCCTTCCTCGGCACATAAATTCCATCGATCTCACTCTTACCTTTTCCGCTCGAATGCCACGCCCAGTACATTTGTAAAGGAAATACCACACGGTATATACATGGGCCACACCCGTGTAAAAGCTGCAAATGCCCACATTGAAACCGACATTGAAACACGAGATTTTTATAAAGAAAGACGCTAACACTAGCGGTGCCACGCCAGCAGGGTCGGTTAAAAAATAAAATAAATTAAAAACATACCGGTTAAATAAATAAATAAATGGATAAAACTGGGTGAAAAAATCCCCGAGACACGGCATTAACACGCTAGCGCAGTGCTAACAGGGCCAGACTGGTAAAAGTCACTTCCTCGGCACATATGTTCCATCGGTCTCACTCTTACCTTTTCCGCTCGAGTGCCCCCTTGCGACCGTTAGGGGAGGAAAAAAAATGCAAAAATAAGCCGCATCACCGCATAAGCCGCAGGGTTGAAAGCGTGTGAAAAATGTCGCAGGTTAGAGACCGGAAATTACGGTAGTAGTACTGCATTGATACTCTCCCTGCGTCGAACACAAACATGACAAGCAGTGGTGATTTCTGGTATGCCCAATCTGTTGCGGCCGTACAGGGCTGCATTTCTTAGGAGGCGCTACCACACCCCGAAATAAAAATTCCACATGAAATGACTTCATATCATAATATAATAATATCATTTGCATGGACGAGTGAAGTCTCGGCAAATTGGGCACTCGCAAGTCGAGGCATCGCTGTCACTCTCTTTTTGTACTGACTGTACAGTAATCCACATTCGTCACAATCCTTCAGATCCTTCCGTGAGCTACTCTGACATCAACTCTGAAAATTAGCGAAAATTTAATCATCAATTATCCCCCTCATCTTTAATGAGAGAAACTTCAAATGCCTATCCTGATTTTCGTTCCACAAGTACTTGCGCGGGAACTAGTTGCGGACCTGCACAACAAGCCAACAGTTCCAAAAAAAATTGAAGAATATTGCAAATTAAAGTGCAATATGAGAATGTCAGACAGCATAATGGACTTTTGACTGGCGCTCATTGACAAACGCTGAAGAAGTCCACCAGTTTAATGGGGTCAAACTATCCATAATGCATAAATAAACCTTTTCTTAAGTTACTGAGCACTCAATTTAGTTTGATTCGTGCAATCCAGTGTGCGGAGGAAGTCCTCGTGTAAAGGATTGATGCCTTCCTCTCACTTGAGACTCGTTCAATTGGCGGCGAGCTCGCTTCCATCTGAGCTGTGCGAGTCGATGGCGCGATAAACCATTCGCGGACCGGTTTCTGGCGGAAAATGCACACAATTCCTCAGATAACGCTGACCCTTCAGGATGCAATCTTACGGCGTGTTGACCGCAAAAAGGGAAGGGGTGTGGCGGGGAGAAAAAAAAAAAAAAAAAAAAAAAAGTCATCTCAAACATTGTTTTCTGCTCGGGACAAATTGATTCTTGTTGGAAGTGTTGTTTCCCCGGGGGGGGTGCGTCAAGCGAGTCAACCCCGACATCCCCGGTGCCCGCGAGCTGCCTTTGAGCAATCCCGCGGGAACGTGCGCCAAGGTACGTACGTGCAGAGGGCAAAATAGCTGGCGAGTTTTTCCAATTATTTCGTGGCGGTGGCGATTGTTGCTTCTGATGTAGAGGTCAACATGGGCAAATGAACACAGTTTGAGTTGTGAAAACGAATGGATGGAATATTAGGTCGCAATCGCGCTCGTGTACCTACGTCATAAAATCACGTGACATTGCCATATTCTAACAAAGCATTGTTGCACATTAATTCCTTCGAGATGAAACGAAAATGTCTTATCGCACGACGCCCAAAGTTTTGTCCGATAACGTTAAACATTTAGAAGGTGATAATAAACGAACGTGCGTGCGAAAAATGAGAGACACTTGCCATAGAGGACCCATATTTAATGCCGAAGTCGATGATGTTTTTTGGCCGAGAAGAAACTGGACTGTGAATTGGCTTGCGCTTGTCTTGGACAACTGGATCTACACATGAAACTGGTGAGTAAGTCGTCAAAAAAGTTTGAAAGCGTATAAAAATCTGGATCCATAATAATACTTCATTGCTGGATCTGTTCTCAATCAAAAATAAATCCCCACATAGTGATGGAGCCACTTTACACTTTTCAATACAAATATTTAAATAAATGACCCCTGGTTTTACACAAACTCGCATTCATTAACTAAGACTGGGAAAATAAATTGGGACAGGGCGTCGTCGCTTCCGTACACGGAAGCGTATTGCGGCCACACGTTAACCTCCGTAAACCACTTTTTTTTTTTTTTTTTTTTTTAATACGCATCGTTCTCAAATGAGTCAATTTGGCATAGTAAATACTTCTTGGGAATTTGAGATTGAGAAGAATAATTCCTACCCGAAATGAAATTATCGCTACACAGGCGTGTGTATTTGGTTGGGCACCATCCATCCATTTAATTGCCAAAATCCATCGATCTTCTCTGGTCTTTTCAGGTGGTCTCTTTGAATATCTGTCTCATCTGTTGTTACAACCAACAGCGCAACATGTCTTTGATATTACATATAATATTGTGAATATTCTCCACCGGTTCAACGTCTCCCGCAATGTCCAGCAGCTCTTTTCGACCGGCAATATGGCGCATGAAAACGCTGACGTCACGTGCACGAGCTCGATAGGTCGCTTTATGGAGGTTGATATGGTCATATTATTCAAACTAAATAATTTGGCCATCATTACTTGGATGATTTATTTTTTTTTTTTTTTTGGTCTAAAAACAGTTCATGTTTAATGATCTGTTTTAGTTCATATTCAGTTTGTAACGGTAGTGTTAGCCCAAAATTCCTTCTGGAGTGAACAATAAAACTTTTGTATTTTTCCTCAGTAGCTCAACTCACACCATAAACCTCAGAATCATTAAACAAAGTAAAATGGCTTTCCAGTAAGTTCCATTATTTCATTTCTCCATTCATCCACCCATTTTCTTTGCTGCTTATCCTCACGAGGGTTGCAGGAGTGGTAGAGCCTATCCCAGCTGTCAACGGGCAGGAGGCGGGGTACACCCCGAACTGGTTGCCAGCCAATCGCAAGGCACATGGAGACAGACAACAGTCGCACTCACGATCACACCTAGGGGCAATTTGGAGTGTCCAATAAATGTTGCTTGTTTCTGGGATGTGGGACGAAACCAGACGGGGAGAACATGCAAACGCCACACAGGCGGGTCCGGGATTGAACCCAGGACCTCAGAATTGTGAGGCCAACGCTTTACCAGCTGAGTCACCGTTCCATCGTGCGGTCCTATTTAATTTCTATATTAAAAAATTATTTGATTTCAATGCACATTAATTGGACACTCTAAATTGCCCCTAGGTGTAATTGTGAGTGCGGGTGTTTGTCTCTATGTGCCCTGCGGTTGGCTGGCGACCAGTTCAGGGTGTAGTCTGCCTTTCACCCGAAGCTAGCTGGGATAGTCTCCTGCACTCCCCGTGACCCTCATGAGGATAAGCAGCAAAGAAAATTGATGGATGGATATTCTAATGCAATATGAAAAATTTTTTGAAGCGGTACATTGTTCTTTTGTTGTTAGCTGTAAGGTATATTGAGCAAAATGTTTTTTTTCTCCCCCCCAATTGTGTAATATTTCACGTTGTGTACATTTAAGTACTGATAAATTCATTTGTCACGATGTTCCAATTTATTGAAACGCTCCCGTCATTTTTCCAAGATCAAGGACGGACGGAACCTCCTCAAAAGTCGATCCCTTGGACCAAATATCTGAAGTTGAAGCGACTCTCGGTCCGCAATGAAGCGAAGCCCAGGAGCATATTTTTAAAATGCCGCAAAGTGGACCTTGAGAGGTCGGCGGCTCTTTGATTGACATTCAAATAAAATAAAAAAAAAAATCTCCATTAGTTCAGAAGCGAACTAACAATGAGCGTGAGCGGCGGCTTTGCAGCACATTATGTGGGCAGCCGCCCACTCGGGCTAAAATATAATTTTTTTTTTTTTTAACGGACGCAAGGAACCTGCTGTGCAAAGCATGCAAACGCCCACCCGCGAGCTTTGCAGCTTCAGTCCTCATTGTCAAATTAATGACAACCTAAAGAGTGATTTTTTTTTTTTTTTAAACGCGCAATTGCTTTTTGACTATTTTCTCACGGCACGATATGAGCAGGAACACGTATCGGCGCAGCGAGCGCTAAAGTCTGTCCGTGGGCTAACATTTTGAACCCGGGATAACAGATTGAATTTGGCTTTGTGCAAATGCAAATGCCAAAGGCTCTTCTGAGTCAGATAAGTGTCAAGAGACATTTACTGTTTGTGAGCGTTTTGAAATTTTTTTTTACATTTTTTTTTTTTTTTCAAGACTGACAGCTTGTGTGATAATTAGAGGTCGGCGCCACGGAATGAGTCAGTGAGGAAGACGGAAGGGAAAAGGAGGTCAGGAGAAGCCAAAAAGAACGGAGAGAGAGAGGAAACGGGTCAACTAAAACAAGTCGCAGAGTACGAAGACGTTGGGGGCCGTGCAAAGTAGCAAAAGTTGTTTATCTGTTGTCAGGGATTGGAATTATTATCATTAATATTTTTAACCAAACCAACACAAGACAAGCTAAAAGGTTTGCTATAAGACTCTCAGTCTCTGCTTGAGAGAATCAATCGTAATGTTAAACCATCCATTAGCCAAACTGCTCATCCTCACAAGGGTAACAGGAAAGCTGGAGCCTATCCCAGTTAGCTTCGGGCAAAAAGCGGACAACACCCTGAACTGGACGCCAGTCAGTCGCAGGGCAGATATTGACACCATCACTGAGCGAGAATCGATCCCACGCTCCCCCTGCCAAAGTCAGGCGTGTGTAGCGCCACGCTCATCAGTAACTCTCATGCTAAACCATGCACTTGCTAATCATACCTTCTTCTTTTCCTTTCGGCTTGTCCCGTTCGGGGTCGCCACAGCGGGTCATCTCAGATGAACGCATATTTTGTTTTTGGCAGAGTTTTTACGCGGGATGCCCTTCCTGACGCAACCCCTCTGCATTTTAGTCGGAGAAAGAAGCTTACAGCACCTGCTATTCCCAGCCGGTCTCCCACCCAAGTACTAACCAGGGCCAAACACACTTAGCTTCCGAGATTTGACGAGATCAGGCGTTTCTCAGGGTAGCGTGGCCGTAAGCCCGCACTTGCTAATCATAACAAAAAAAAACAATATTAAAAAGTATGATGCCTTTCCTAGTGCAGCTAACCAGATCCAAGATACAAGTCAGGAGACGAACACAATTAATTGGGTGCATCAGTGACTCACATTTGGAAAAATGTACGGGTGTGGTCAGTCATGCCCGCAGATATAAAGTGACGGGTGTGTGTTCTGTTTGCAATTACGAGTGCACCCCTTTAAGACGACACATTATGGAAGAGGTATTTAAATTGTTTCTGTGCAAATACACTTGTACCTTCAAATACAAGTGCCCCAACTAACAATTTTTTTCAGGTAGAGAGTCAAACCGTTACGTAAGAGTCGGGCTGATTTCCTGATGAACCACACCAAGTTTCTCCGCCCAGGACTTGCTCATCTAGTCTGGTTTAAGTCAACCCACAAATTTCCCGAAGTCACTCACATTTGAAAAATGCACGGGCGTGGTCAGTCATGCCCGCGGATACCAAGTTACGGGTGCGGTCCACCGGCCGCGCCCGCAGATATTTGGTCGCGGGTGTGTTTGTAATTATGAGTGTAACCCTTTAGGAGCGGAGGGGGGCGGTGTCAGGTAAACTAGGAGGCTTGTGGTTCACTGCGCTGGATCGGTTTTCATGTGCGCTGAGAGTGCGCGACAAGTGCGGAAGACTACACAAAATAAGAGACGTCTTTCAATATAAATATGTATTGCTAACGGATTTTACACGCGTGATTTTTCATGCTCGACTGCAGATTTGCAAGTGCGATGGCGCGCGGGCGCATACGCGCCTGTCAAATCACAGTGACTGGCGTACATTCGAATGACATCACTAAAACGCAAGTTATACAGCTAAAGTGAAAAAATACACAAATCATTACGTTGGAATTTTCCACTTTGGTTAGTGGAGTTATTTAGTTGTTCAAGTTAGTGGACTACTTCTACTTTTCTCCACTTTTATGAAATTATATCAATTTGCCTTCATTGAATATTTCTCAATAAAGCAAAGGTTGGTTGGTTGCCTCACCATATACTCCAGCAATTATTAAAACGTGTAAGTTGTCCAATCACAATGATTAAAATGGTGACCTAGCAAAAAAAGGTAAAGGCTATGGGGAATTTCAAAATAAAAAAATTACGGTATATGAATTCAATTGAAAAATACAACTGCACATTTGTCATTTCTACCTCGTCCCAGCGGCCACAATCCACTATCGTGTGACATAAATCCATGAGAAATTATCATTCTGATGCCGAGAGGCTTTTAGCGCGCTCCATCGTCGAACGCCGCAATTTCCACGGGTGCCACGCTAAGGCAAAACGGGTCAATCTCGCCGATTAAAAAAAACGAAAAAAACAAAATCGTCGTCCGCCCATCATCGGCGGCGGCGTTTTGCAGACCCTGGACGCGTCGCAATCAACAGCTGCAGCCAATTTCAAGTCTAAAATAAACAAATTGAAGCTATTTGTGCATCCATTTTTATTCCTGGAAAATGTATACCGCCGATGATTCCTTTTGCCATCCACTGACGAAAAAGTCAGTCTAACCTGTAAAATAAAAATAATAATAATAATAATGGAAAAAAAAAAAAAAGTGAGCTTGTCAACAAACATTTGCACGCTCTTAAAGTGACGCTTGCTGCAGTTTACCAATAATATGTGCCATGTAGTTGGCGATCAGCGGCGTGTGAGTCCACATACTCGAGCATCAAACATGTAATTCAAAAGCCCCCCCCCCCGGGCTATAGAAAGCCCACACGGAGAAACATAATGAAAATGTTCCCTTTTTGACAGCAGGTTTGTCACCAAAAGGCATCCCGAGAAAGCCCGGCGAGTCGATTAACACCCGCTAGACGGGTCGTGCGGCCTCACTGGAGCAGAATCAGGTGCGAATTCAATGAGTCACTTGAAGGACTCTTTGTTTTCCCTCTAACACGGGATACAGTGAACTCCCGTTTCTCGCGTTTCATACCCACCCGCATTAAAATGTATAATATATGGGGACTTAATCCCCCCCCCCCCCAAAAAATGTCTTCTTGTACAGTTTCCCTTCCCACGCTCTTTAAATAGATTGCAAGTCTGCGCGTGACTGAGAGCTGTGGTCGACAGCAGCTCTGGCTTAAGTCTGTGTTAAACTTCATTCATCCGTCCGTTTTCTTAGCCGCTTATCCTCACAAGGGTCGCTGGGCAGTGCTCCTCGTTGATAGCTGGGATAGGGTCCAGAAATTTCACGACCCTCATGAGGATAAGCAGTTCAGAAAATGAATGAATGAAAGTCATCCACAGTTCTGGATGTTTTCCTGGCAAGCCCTTTTAAATCCATCCATCCATCCAGTTTCTTAGCCGCTTATCCTCACGATGGACATAAACAAATCACGTTGGTAGGCTCGTCTCAGGAACCAGCGCTTTTATTTCCTTGCGTTTTGTCCTTCAGCTCCTTTCTCTAAAGTCTCAAAAATAGTTTGTTTCAAAGACTTATTTATCATAATTCGATATTGTCCTAAGAGGTTTGCTACCGGAGAAAAAAATCCTCCTGTGTTTTTAAACCCTTGGCCATTAAAGCTGATTCTGTTTCTAAGAGTTCATAATTTACTGTACAAGTACATGCACCCTAATCCATTTTCTTAGCCGCTTATTCTCACAAGGGTCGCGGGCAGTGCTGGAGCCTATCCCAGCTGTCAACGGGCAGGAGGCGGAGTACACCCTGAACTGGTTGCCGGCCAATCGCAGGGCACAACGAGACAAACAGTCGCACTCACAATCAGACCGAAGGGCAATTTAGAGTGCCCGGTTAATGTTGCATGGTTTTTTTGGGGGGGGGATGTGGGAGGAAACCGGAGTGGCCGGAGAAAACCCACGCAGGCACGGGGAGAACATGCAAACTCCACACAGGCGGGATTGAACTCGAGACATCAGAACTGTGAGGCCAACGCTTCCCAGCTGATTCACCGTGCCGGCATGTTACACTTCCGTTTTTCAGAAAAATTGGAGGTGCATCGGGGACGGTTTTGAAATGAATGGAAAACTCAGCGTGTTCCAGCCAGACACACACACACACAAAAAAAAAAAAAAAACACGTTTTTCATTAAAAAAAATACTTCTGTCCAGTTTTGGACTTCTTAAAAATATACTGTGATAAAATTACAAAGTAGACTGCAAAGCGTTAAACAGTTTGTGCATCATCATTTCATGCATTCATTGTGCAGCTACTGGAGTCCATGTTTCTATATATACACACACACACACACACACACAGAATTCAATCACAACTGCTCAGAAAGCGGGAATAATATTTGTAATTTTATGCAGAGGATAAACAATATATATCCATTTATTGTTATAATTTCTGTGTACATGTTGCTGCACTTTTTAACGAGAAATATTTGTTGAAATATGTTATCGCACTACAATATTGATGCGAGTTTCACTTGCCAGTCTATGACATTTTGCATTGCGTGTTAACATTAAAATAATATTTCATCAGGCAAAGTTAAAATGCACAGAATAGAACTCTTTTTTTTGTCCCCATCCAGAGCTCAAAACTCCAATTTTTGCTCACAAGTCGAGACAAATAAAAAATAAGCAGAGCTTTTCTCAAAAAGTTAGATGACTCACAAGTGTAGGTAGAAGCTATTATTAATAAAAAAAATATATATATTTCTACTTTTCTGAGGTAGCACCGAACACAAAACAAAGGAGAACATGGTCATTATTTTGAAGGTTGAAGCCTCATGAGATTGAGTTTTAGTGAGTCTTCATATCATTGTATGTATTTTTCATCAAAAGGATGTTTGATCTGCAACAGAATTCAATTTAGAGGTTTTGTTCCAACACAGGTTGAAGAATAACAAAGGTCGGCATTTGTGAATAGGGTTGAATTTTTAAGATTGTTGGCTCATACCATTTTCCGAGGTGGGGGGGGGGGGGATCACTGTTGAGGCACCGCACAGCACAGATTAACCAGTCAGCCTCATCACCCAGACACCCGAAAATCACGCCTGTGCTGATTTAAGAGTAGAAAAATGATGACATTTGGAATAATTGTCTGCACGTGTTTACCCCGTTTAAAGTCACTAATCGACGTCACACACACGGCAGCATTTTGTTGAGACCCCCCCCCCCCCCCCATGCACCTTATCGTTCTATGACGCCCACTATTGTTGTGTTATCTTTTTTTGGGATGACAATGCATTGTCTGCCATGACAGATAAGAGAATAAAGGACAAAGGGAGATGCTATCAGGAGATAGAGCGATGTTGATAAGGATAGAACAGCTACACATAAAAATGAACACTTGGCAAAAAAAAAATATGTACATAAAATATCTGGCAAATAGATATGAGACCGTAAGACCGTCCCTTTGAGACGATTCAAATTCATGTAACGGAAACGTATTGCCATCGTAAATGATTTGAACAGAAAATCCGTTCCATTTTCATTTGAAGGGAATGAGAAGAGCCGCTATGATTGGCCGGGAATGAGGTCCGCTTTGTCCACTCACGCAGCGGCGCAGACCGACCACGAAATTCCCAAAAACCTGATCTAACCTTCCTCCACGTAGATTTCCGCACCCTGCCACGCACGAAAATCAAGCCGTGGATCTTGACTTTTTAAACTCTTACCATTGTAAACCATGCTCCCTATTAAGATGAAAATAATAAGAATAAAACTTATCATCAATTAATACAAAGACCAAGTTCTTATCACAGAATTTTAAAAATAAAGTTATCTATAAAAACAACGTTAAACAACTTCACTTTTAGCCTGCAACCTTTTGAACTGGTGAGGCAGGTTTGTTTTTTTTTTTTTAACTTTCTTAACATTCTTAACTCTCACATAAGTGTGAAAATAAGTTCATTTTTTTCTTCTCTTAACACTTCCACACTCTGAGGTCTCCCGGGGTATCATTAGAAATGATCTCTTATCTTTGTTATATCAATTAGCAGACACGTTAAACTTGCTTTTTAGCTCCCTTGCCTGTCGACTCTGCTTCGGTTCAACTTCAACCTCAAAAAGGGGGGGGGGGAAAGGGGGGGGGGGGGGTGTTATACACCCCCACCGCAAATCAGCAAAAAAAAAAAGCACACGACCGATTTGCGTGCAGATGTTCATAATCCAGCTGTGCTCTGTCCGTACTTTATCGCATAAGGCTTGAATTTCAGGGCATACGAGAGCGACCATGTTTATCCCCTCCCCCCGCCCCGACAGAAATTCCCGAGCAAGGCGAGAGGTGCACGGGTCGAAGCCGCTGATAGTTCATCGGAGTTTTCGCGCCAGGGAACAAAGCGCGGCGACTCGTCTGAAGCAATTAAAAAGGCTCCGGTGATTAGAGCCAATGAATCGAAAGCGTTCAAACAACCTCGGCCGTGATTTCGGCCAATTTTAAGTAGCATATAAAAAAATGAAAAAAAAAAAGCATGTCAAACCTAAATGACCCGAATGGGGCTCAGTGAAATCATTGATATCCAAATTAGGCGGCACGGTGGCCTCAGCTGGTAAAGCTTTCCCCTCACGGTTCTGAGGTCCCGGGTTCAATCCCGGACCCGCCTGTGCGGAAGTTTGCATGTTCTCCCCGTGCCTGCGTGGGTTTTCTCCGGGTGGGCACTCCGGTTTCCTCCCGCAACTTAAAAAACATGCGACATTAATTGGACTCTCTAAATTGCCCGTAGGTGCGCTTGTGAGTGCGCCTGTTTGTCTGGCGACCGGTTCAGGGTGTACCCCGCCGACTCCGTTGACAGCTGGGATAGGCTCCATCACTTCCGGTGACCCTTGTGAGAATAAGCAGCTAGGAAAATGGATTAGGGTGCATGTACTAGTATAGTAAATTATGAACTCTTTGAATCAGAATCAGCTTTAATGGCCAAGTGTATAAAAACACGAGAAATTTTTTTCCGGGAGCAAACCTCTTAGGGCAATATCACATTGAATTATGAAAAATAAGTCTTTGTAACAAACTATTTTTGAGACTTTAGAGAAAGGAGCTGAAGGACAAAACGCAAGGAAATAAAAGCGCGAGTTCCTGAGACGAGCCTACCAACGTGATTGTGTTTATGTCCATCGTGTTGTTCAAGTTTCGATCTTCGTACGTTAGCTTCAGCGAGATGTCACAAAGCGGAAATATGTCCGATTCTTTGTACTCATACAAAGATAGTTGTACGCTTATTTTTTTTTTTTTGGTCCTGATCTTGAAAGTTATAGTGTGTATAAGTATTTAGTTTTCAAGGTGTCTGACTGTAACAATCTGCCAATAATGAGAACCTAAATTTCTCACCCGTTCATTGACCTAAATACCAGGTACAAGTACTACTACTACTAAAACAATTCACCAACAATTAAATGACTAGCATGCACTAGTAGAACAGCAGTCCTTGCAGTGAAGTTTTATTTCTGCAGTCATATTGCTACTAGTATCCATTACATCTTACCGATAAACTACGGTGCTGCACTAGTATCACTACTGGGTAATTCTGATTCTTAACTATTAGGCTAGTAGCTAGTAGCCTAATAGTTAAGGCACCTGCATCGTGAGACCAAAATCTTACCGGTGAAGCAACACAACGAACTACTCGCCCGGCAGCATCTGCTACGCTGCCAGATACCCGCACCATCGGGTGTCAAACAAACCACCTCAACCCACCGCGCTTACTTCGCCACGACGTCCGGAAATACCGTCAAGACATCGCCACCGACACGGTGTTCGACGAGCAAGCCTACCGAGACGGGCTCCGTCGGCGCCATGGAACGGCGGTTGAATACGCAGCGGCCGGCTACAAACCGGTAGTCATCCCTAACCCAGAGGTGGGCAAAACCGCAATCCATCTTCCGGGGGCCACAAGATCCAAACTATAGCATCTCCGTACGGACGAAGCCGCATGCTCAATGACTGTAGGGCTCGTGTCGACAACCTCTGCCCGAAATGCGAACAAGGTCCACATGCTGACCGTCATGAGTCTGTGGAAACGCCCGAAAAAAAAGTGGCTGCCTTCCTGGAACTAGAAGTCGACTGAACAATGCGATTTTTGCCTACATCAACAACAGGCTCGTAGCCTCGTAGACCGGTACGAGTATCCCTAAAACACCCAATAAGAGTTTTGCTTCACGGTAGTTGTCCTACGAGTGCCAAACGTGTTCAATTAGCGTGTAGAAAAGATCACACACAAGAGATGGAAACGTCACCAAAAAAAATGTTCAAACAATAACAGCTAACAAGACGTGTATCGTGTTCAAAAGTGCGAGGCGAAATTCAATCTTGGATTTTCTTTGAGAAACCCTGATCGAAAGCAAAACAATGCTGCATTTCATACATACATGATTTCTATTCGACATCACTTTTTTTTTTTTAACGACTAACAAAACCTAGATGGAGAGTTGTGGGTCTCCGGTGCCGCCGCCTTGCCACGGCATTGCGGCCCGTTGGCGGATTTTCTTCTTTTTCCGCTCGCGGATGTTTATTACAGCCCTGAAATATGAGCGGATGCCTGCGCTTTTTGAGATATGAGCTGCGCGTCGTCCGCGCATCCGTCGCGAATGCATCTCGCACAGCGCTCAGAGGGGGCCCGCCGCAGTTTGCGCTGAATGTCGGCGGGGCCGGGGCTGTAAAGAGATGCTTCTGAAACCCGCAGAGGTGAGGGTCCCTGGATTTATGTTGCGCCCAATCTGTCCATCTTGGCAAATCTGTAACAAGGTCGTCGTCTGCGGGAGCTTGACAGTAACGTCGCAGTTGACCCCGATCGAGAGTCAAACTCGAAAGGCAAACAGGTCGCCGACTGTCGAGGGAACGGGTCAAGAATGATGTGAGGAGCCACACCGCCCCTTAAATATTTACCAAGTGGACCCGGGACCAGCGGTTTTATGATGTCAGGAGACTTGCTTAAGACCGAGAGCGTCAGCAGATGTCAGGACGAATCATCAAAGGCATATGAATAAATCATTGCAAAGCAACGCTCAAAAAAATAAAATAAAATAAAATCTCTCCCCTGTCCGATTCTGTAGGTCTCACACGTGTCCACAAACCAAGGACACAAACATTAAATTCACAAAAGCAGCAATACCTGATTGGACTTTGGTTGATGACACCACATCGCGGCTTCAATATAATGCACGCACCTGTAAAGAGGAAAGAAAAAAAGTGTTGAAAGCATTTTTTTTTTTTTTTTTTTTTTTTTTTTACACATTTCTGAAGCTGCATTTGAAAGTGCGAATGTTATGAAAGGTCAAAGACGAGAGCAAAACATTTGAGATTGCTCTAACCACTGAGCTATGGGGCCTTTATTTTTCCCAATGCAGAGTAAAACAACCAAATACTACTGTCATTTCTCCAAAATATTGCACATTAAAAAAAAAATAAAAATTCCCGCAACCCTTGTGAGGATAAGCAGCTAAGAAAATGGATAGACGGACAATTTTTGAACTTGTGTACAGTGCGCCACTGCTATAAATATATGGAGCATTTTGGGGGTTTACAGTAAAAGTCTGCATTTTCAGACCCAAATGGATCGAAAACAAACAAAAACATGTTTTAATTAAAAACAAAAATACTGCAAAACATTACAAGAAACAAAAATAAGAATAAAGTGCAAAAAAAATGTGCAATGTAAATGATGAACCACAGCGGGGAACACTATCGGATGGCTCTAAACGATATTTATTCTAATAACAAAAGATGAGTATTATTTGTTGGATGAGAGTTGTTAGGGGGGTGATTTTATAAAGCATAGCAAAAGTAGCTGAATGGAAAGTGACATTTTTGGATTCGGGCTCAACATCAATTTCCGTCAGCGGCTCACTTGTTTTGCAGCACACGTGGGCCGCTTTGCACGCACGGAGCAATAATTCGGCCTCTCTCTTTCACTTTCTCCAGGCTGGCGTTTCCTGCGCGTGAGAGCGCCAGAAAAAAAATTGCTTAAGTCAAGTCAAAAATCGCCGCATGCGGCTCGGCGACGTAATACGGCAAAGGATTGGGATGTCGTTCTCGTCGCCGAAACCAGACCAGCTGGAAGAACCGAAAGCGTGGCGTCATAACGCCGTCCGGCGCTATTTTCGGCGGCGGTCGATGTGGAGTGACAAGCGCTGTAAATGGTTCGTCGAATAGTCAATGGCCTCTTTAGCGAAAGATTTGTGAAGAGCGCATATAAAAAGACCGGCTTGAAAGCGCCATAAGGTCCTTTTCAACAGCGTCACAAAGAAAAAAAATTTGGTACCCCATTGAGCCGTCTCATCCCGGTTCTATGGGAAATCTTTCGACTGAGACCACCAGTCCAGTCTAACAGAGAGGCGCCCGATAAATTGAATCAGAAAGTGTGCCGAGCGCAGAAACTGTGCAAATTAATCCCGTTTCAAGCCTGATTTCGTGTCACACTTATGAATTGTGTTGGGGGGGATGATACCAAGTCTTTTTAGCTCCCTTTCAACCCAGAAGACTCAGTTTCTCATCTGGGTTGAGAGTATTAATAAATCATAGCACAAGTGCCCAAAACGAGTCACAACCTGTAAAAAACAAACGGATGTCACAAACTGCACCAGATGTTAAAGGTCAAGTGTCGTCAAAGGGATAATTTTTGGAACATTATTAATGAAAAACCCACAGCCGATATGGCCCCATGTGATTTTTTTCCCCACCACAAAATATGATTTTGACGTCAACAGCTTTTTGTAACTCCCGCCATGAAAATCCTCTCGAGGAATTCATTTTCGAGAAGAAGCAGGAAGTGACGTAAAGGACAGAGGCGCCCCCGAGTGGACTCGGAAGGTAGCTCGTTGTTCCTTTGTGTTAGCCGAGCGGCTGACTACGCATAAACTGTGCAAATTAATCCGGTTTCAAGCCTGATTTTGTGTCTCACTCATGAATTGTGGGGGGGGGGGGTGATACCAAGTCTGTTTAGCTCCCTTTCAACCCAGAAGACTCAGTTTCTCATCTGGGTTGAGAGTATTAATAAAATCATAGCACAAGTGCCCAAAACGAGTCACAACCTGTAAAAAACAAACGGATGTCACAAACTGCACCAGATGCTAAAGGTCAAGTGTCGTCAAGGGATAATTTTTGGAACATTATTAATGAAAAACCCACAGCCGATATGGCCCCATGTGATTTTTTTCCCCACCACAAAATATGATTTTGACGTCAACAGCTTTTTGTAACTCCGCCATGAAAATCCTCTCGAGGAATTAATTTTCGAGAAGAAGCAGGAAGTGACGTAAAGGACAGAGGCGCCCCCGAGTGGACTCGGAAGGTAGCTCGTTGTTCCTTTGTGTTAGCCGAGCGGCTGACTACGCATAAACTGTGCAAATTAATCCGGTTTCAAGCCTGATTTTGTGTCTCACTCATGAATTGTGGGGGGGGGGGGGGTTGATACCAAGTCTGTTTAGCTCCCTTTCAACCCAGAAGACATCAGTTTCTCATCTGGGTTGAGAGTATTAATAAAATCATAGCACAAGTGCCCAAAACGAGTCACAACCTGTAAAAAACAAACGGATGTCACAAACTGCACCAGATGTTAAAGGTCAAGTGTCGTCAAAGGGATAATTTTTGGAACATTATTAATGAAAACCCCACAGCCGATATGGCCCCATGTGATTTTTTTCCCCACCACAAAATATGATTTTGACGTCAACAGCTTTTTGTAACTCCCGCCATGAAAATCCTCTCGAGGGATTTATTTTCGAGAAGAAGCAGGAAGTGACGTAAAGGACAGAGGCGCCCCCGAGTGGACTCGTTTGTTTCCATTCGTTTTACCTGCGGGAAGGTAGCTCGTCGTTCCTTCGTGTTAGCCAAAATGCCGGCTCGTTGCCTTGCTGGACATTGCTCGAACGCTCGGGAGGATGGATTGTACCCTTCATAAGTTTGCAAGAGACCCGGTTCGTCGTGAAAAATTGATTGCACGGGTGCAGAGGACGAGAGCTTCGTGGGTTCCAAATAACAGGTCGGTGTGTATACAGCTCAAAAAAAAAAAAAAAAAAAAAGTTTGGGGTGGACCACATATTTATAACGTAGCAAAAGATCCGCGTATGAAATGTGTTGATGTGCGCATGCAGCTACTAAAAAAAAAAAAAATACGGTTAGGAAAAGAGCACTCCGCTCACTTTTTTTTTTTTGTATAGAAATATTGTATTGAAGTGAATACTGTTATATGTATTTTTCATTACAATATCTATTTTAGAATGCTTATTGTGATGTCAGTCCCACTTTAAATTCCAGTTGTCGACATTTCACGTCAACGGCGCCGGAAAAAGTTAATCCTCCGATTTACGCAACGCGGTCTTGTCCGAAGAGGGATGAGTGGTCGCTCTGGAGAGGCGGAAATTATGACTGGATTTCCCCCAATCTCAGTCGCCGTGTCTGTCATCTTTCAGTTTTGGGGATCAATCTTCGGAGGCACGTACACAGGGACTTTTTTTTTTTTTTCCCCGCAGCAGAAATGTCATTTCATTCGTGAATATTTTGGACGGTTAACAACAGTTTTATTACAACGTGAGCACTCAAGCCGTGGCTCTCAGTCTGTCCTTGTAGTAAGAGCACTTCGATCGTTAGAGTTGACTTTCCTGTCACAAATGATTTGTACAATGCAAATGAGTACTTCAACTCCATAAAGTCGTACGCCCTTCTTTTGTTGACATTTATCAGTTTATCGTAAGAATCTCGGCGAATCGATACAAGCAAAGTCATTCCCGTCGGTAATTAAGGATTTGGTTTGTTTTGAACGTGTGTTACCAAAAGAAGTCCGTTTTACACCTGGAAATAAAGGCCTGAGAGGTGTATCCAAAATTAAGTCCATGAATGCCTGGGGAGTGGAAACCATTCATAGCCAAAGAAAAAAAAATGTTAATATTCATCTGGAGACCCAAATGGAGACAACAACAAAATGCAAAAATGCTCCGTCTAATTGCAACGCTTTGTCATGGTCTTCCTCACTAAATGGGATAAAAGGAAGAGGAAAATCTGGTGAAATTATAAGGCCGTGGTTCCGAATTTCAGGGCAGCATAGCAGAATGACAAATCAATTATCCCCGTTATTGATTTACAATGTGTTCAATGCAGTCTTCAAGCAATTAGCATGGGAGTGCGCTAATTGGATGCAACTAGTAGCGGCACAATAGACTCGTTTTTAAAAGTCAATTATTTTGCCACAAATGAGCTTTTTCTACTATTTGGGATGTAATAGTGTCCTGTGGCGCCTCGGTAAATATACGAAATATGGATTCGAGCCAGCGGTACGGTGCCGCAATTGGTTGGAGCGTTGGCCTCACCGTTCTGAGGACCGGGATTCAAAACCGCCTGTGTGGAGTTCGCATGTTCTCCCCATGGCTGCGTGGGTTTTCTCTGGGGCACTCCAGCTTCCTCCCACATGCATTATTCAGGGTCTCTAAATTGTCCCAAGGTGTGATTGTGAGTGTGACTGTTGTCTGTCTCTGTGTGTCCTGCAATTGGCTGGCAACCAGTTTAGGGTATACCCCACCTCGTCCTCATTGATAGCTGCGATAGGCTCCAGAAATTCCACGATTTTCATGAGGATAAGCGGCTCGGAAAATGAATGAATGAAAGTCGTCCACAGTTCCAGATGTTTTTCTGCCAAGACCTTAAATCAGCCCATTCAAATTTCTCGCGCTTGTATGAAATCAGGGCGGAAAAGTGGATCTGGTGGTAAAAGCATTGGCCTCGCAGTTCTGAAGACCTAGGTTCGATCCCGTTTTCATGTTATCCCCGTGCCAGCGTCTGGTTTCCTCCCAGATCCCAGAGTGCCCGGAGGAAACTCCACACCGGGGGGTCCGGGGTTGAACCCGGGACCTCAGAACTGTGAGGCTAACGCTTTCCCAACTGATCCACCGTGCCACCACTTTGATAGCAAGGGATGGAAAATACTTTTAATACTAATACTTTGCCTGATTGTCGGTGAGAGTGCAACCATCTTAAAAGGAGGACATTACATCCACACAGAACTCTGATTGGTTGATTATCAGTTTAACCCAAGATCAATGAAGGGAACTTAGGCACCAGTAACACTTGAGGCAATATTATAATTAGAACGTGACGTTAGGATATTTCGAGTAATCTTCTAAGGACCTTGGAAATTCTCAATTTGATACTTTCTCCCGATTAGCGCACAGCATCGGAATCTCAACCCGCTTTATCTCCTCTGCAGGCCACTGAGTCATGCGCATATTAACACCCTCAGCACGTAATCAAACAAAATAATCATTATTGGGAGTTGCGGGGACGAGTTTGGAAGATGTCTTTTACACCCATGCGGCCACGTCGTGCTGAAAACATCTCCACAAGTGTTATTACGGGTTTACAATTTATCTTCCACTGAAACGCTCCATACCATGAAAATACACCCCCAAAAAATTTCCATTTGTGTGGAAAGTCCATAAACAACAATATTATTTTCCTCTATTACAATAAGCGGATGCAGAAGGTAGAACATGAAATCATAATTGTGTGCGGGAACAGGCCTTGGGGTGGGGGCGCATTCAGGTGTATTTTTTTTTTTTTTATTTCCTACAATAGCCCAATTTCATTTTCACAAATACAGCAAAAGCCATTGTAGGAAAACTGTATCAAGGACAGGAAATTACACTACAATTCCCAAAAGTGCAATTTATTGCCAAGATGAAGAAGAGCGTGAACGTGAGAACGATAAAAAAAAAAAAAAAAAAAAAAAAAAACTTTGCTTCAATGATCAAAGTCATGTGAATAACTGGAGATGTCGCTTTGAGGGAAATGTAGGAGGGGATTAGGACTCTGATAATTCAGCACGAATTAACTCCAGAGTCCCGGATTATATCCTTAAACCCCAATTTTGCTTGATCTCCATGTCATTCTTCAGCAATAAACAGCATTCATCACTCGCTGGATGTCTCCGTAAAGGGAGAAACAATAACAACGGGATTCCTGTACCACGAATGATTGTTTTCTCCAAGCCGCTCCACTGGATTTGTTGAACGCGTTAACGCAATCGATATTTTCAATTAAGGACCGTTGGCGTACGTCAATTGGAGTGCGAAACCCTCCGCCAATTAGACTTGAAAGATGAACGTTCGGAGGCCCGACGCCGGGAGATGAGTCCGAGCCTTCTGCTGACATCATTGATGGAGCTGAGCGACGTCTTGCGAGGATAAAGGTTTATTGTCTGGTCAATGCCGATGACACTCGCACCCGCCCCCGCCGCCGCTCCGCTCAGGACAAGATTCCAACTGTGCCGGCGCTGCGCCGGATTCCCTTAACAGCTTGACAGAGTGGAGGCGTCTCATTGTTTAGCACTTCAAAAGGAAATAAGAGGGAAGGGGAGGCGAGCGTGCGAGGAGCAGGGGGAGGGGGAGGGGGAGGGACGCGAGGAAATGTTCAACACGGGAGCGGACGTGGACATAAAAACCATAGAAAACGGGGGAGTCGTGAAAGCACAGTCGGCCGCAGCTCATTCGGCGATGATTCAAGACCGGAAGAAAACCTGGACTGATTGAAGTAAGGGCGGCGTTTGGGTTTAGTGGATGGAGATATGGTTTCTCACTTACCCCCATCGTCTAGAGAACAGCCCCCTAAAGCTCCCGGAATCCTTGTACATAGATTGCGTTTGAACACTTGTGTCCCCTGGGATGCAATTAAATAGCTCTTCTTATGTCCGTGTAGGTGATTTTTCATAGTCCTTTGACTTCATGAAAACTGGTGTCAAAAGTGGGACAAGTCAACCATGAGCAGTCAGGGTCAGGTTTGAAGGACCGTTGGGACTGATAGCTCCTTTTCGAGAGACTCCAGAGAACGTGGATACGCTGGGACGATTAAACTAAGGTTCATAAAAAGAGGGGACCCAAGGCCTCATCATGACCAGTGCTGGCTACCAGAAAAACTAAACATATATTTGATATCTTCATCTAGGTTCAGATTATTCAAGCAAATAGAGTTTAAAATCTGAATTGAAAACTCCTCAGAATTGCGGACTATTGGTGGCAGATGTGCCATGATTTGATGGTTGGGTTCCCAGTCCGAAGAACCCTCGGGAAGGGTACTATTTGTGTGACAGGCACAAGAGAAGGAGAAACTGGGATGTAGACTTTTGGACCCAAAATGCTCAAATCCAGAGTGAGGATGGAAAAATCTCAGATTTCCTGACGATAAGTATCAGAAATGGAATGACTGTGGTTTCACGTCCCATTTGAAGGACCCTTTGGTAAGGAGGACTTGGGTGCGACAGACTCGGTTGGCTAAAATTTCGATTGAGGGTACAAATCCTCAGATTTATGAACGATTGGTACCAGAAGAGTATCTTAAACTGCAAGGCCAAATACGCTCCCAGGTATCCCAAGAAAGGAATTTAAAAGACTGTAAAGAACTGTTTATTTAGTGTGTTTGAAAAGCTCTTGTTAAGAGATATTAAAAAAAAAAAAAATCTCAGGTTCTCAAACTTTTTCCAAGTAGGTACAAAGCTGTACGTTGTTTATGACCCCTTCTTCTCACCTCAGCACATTCTGTGCTCGAAAGTAAATAAGAGTGAAAACCTACTCCACAAAACAAGCAGGATATTAAGCACGGAACATTGTAAACAGCAGCCCAGGAAGCAAAGTGGAGCCGTCTGCAGAAGGGAAAATTTAAAAAAAAAAAAAAAAAAATGGTGAATGGGATGCATTTATATCAACGTCATTCGGCAAAACCGCACTCGGGGCACTTGAAAATGCTCGTTCGCTTGCAAAATGATAACAGCAATTAGGGAGGGAAAACCCGGGGGGAATGAAACAGACAACTTGCCGAGACACCGGGTCGCTGTAATGTTTCCTTTCCTGCAACGGAGACACAAACTAATACCTGTCAATCAGTTTTGCCAGCTGATCAATTATTTACTGCTCTTAAATACTGATTTTTTTTTTTTTTGCCTGAGCACTAGACGGCGTGAATGATTGTTATTCTCCATCACCCATTTGGGTGCCCTCAAATTTCCCCCCAAAATAAACAAATCTGCAATTTTTCAAAGCACCGGTATCCTGGTATGCAATTTTGCGCCCCACAAAAGTGGCTCAGTGACAATAAAATAAAATAAAAACGTTAATAATAATTAATTATCTCACGACACCAGTTAAAGTGAGCATTACACAATTGGATGGACTTCCTGAACGCAATATGATATGTTGCACAAAAAAAAAGAAAAAAAAAAAAAGTCAAGAATCCATAGCCAAAATGGAAGAGGAAATTGGCATTTTGGTCCGAAGCAGCCATTTTGGTTGAATTCCACATTTCATTCCAACCCTCAGTAGGGCAAAATTAATTATTATTATTAAAAACATCCGACACTTAAAAAAAAAAAAAACAATACAGCAGGGGAACTATGTATGCAAGTTAATGAGAGAACATCAGTACTTAAGCAGTAAGAGTGAAGCTCCAGGGAGAAGAGATGCTGAGGGTGGACAACTTCAAATACTTGGGGTCAACAACATAGAGCAATGGAGAGTGTGGGAAGGAAGTGAAGAAACGGGTCGGAGCAGGTTTGAACAGTTGGCGGAAGGTGTCTGGTGTTCTATGTGAAAGACGGGTCTCCGCTAGGATGAAGGGCAACGTTGATAAAAACAGTGGTGAGGCCGGCCATGATGTACAGATTAGAGACAGTGGCACTGAAGAGACAACAGGAAGCAGAATTGAAGATGTTGAGGTTCTCACTCGGAGTGAGCAGGTTGGATAGGATTAGAAATGAGCTCTCATTAAGAGGGACAGCCGAAGTTGGATCTTTTGGAGACAAGTTTAGAGAGAGCAGACTTCCATGGTTTGGACATGTCCAGAGGCGAGAGAGTGAGGAAATTGGGAGGAGAATGGCAAGGATGGGGCTACCAGGGAAGAGAGGGAGAGGGAGACCAAAGAATCAGGTTGATGGATGTTGTGAGGGAGGACATGAGGACTGTGGGTGTTGGAGAGGAAAATGCACAAGATAAGGCTTAGATGGAAAAAGATGACACGCTGTGGTGACCCCTAATCGGGACAAGCCGAAAAGAAAAGAAGAACAAGAAAAGCATATTATTTACAGAGCAGACAATGAATCACATTCTGTTATCTGATCACAAGCAGCATTTGAATGACGACTTACGAAGTTCTGACTTTCACAGATAGCTATCATCTTCCGACTCGACGATATGATTCTCCACGCCGGTGGTGCACTCGTGAGTGTGAAGTATTAGTGTGGAGTGGGGGGTGGGGGTAAGGGTGATGCATCCCTGGGGGTGCCCCCGTCCTACGTGGTAATCAGTGACTCCGACATGTTGTGTGTGTGATCCGTCAAGGAGGGAATAAACAACCGTGTCCTGCAGGTCACAGTTGGCGACATTCGAGCCCGACCCGGACGCAGCTTCCCGGAAGGCTAGACGAGGCTCGAAACCTCGGTGCGTTAAAAAGGACGCGTCGCAGCTTTATCGGAGCAAAAGGAGGAACTCGCAGGCTGTGCGCCGCTCGACTACATTCCCCAATTACCTGCCTCGTGGTCTTGCTGCTATCTCCATCTGAGGGGTATTAGTTAATCTTTGTAGCATTAAGAAAAGGATCTGAATAATCACACTTCAATAGAGTCTCTCGCACTGATATTTCATCCTTAATTACCAGGCTTTTTTTTTTTTTTTTTTTTTTTTTAAATATCATCAATACATGACTTCTTTTTTCAGAATCGTTTTTTTTCCCCCCTACATTTAATTGAAGGGGATATTCAGATGATAGCCAGTCACATGGGAGGGATTACCTAATACTTTAATCAAATACATAGAGGAGCGGCATTGTGTAATGGCGGTTAGGCAGGTTTGCCGCAAAGTAAAGAGGTTCTGGGTTTGAATTTTGACTTATGCCCTCGTGTATGGAATTTGCATGTGCTCCCCTGCACTTACGTCGGTATCCCCCAACATGTGTGTTCCTTGGCAACAGTTTATGGCGAGCGACATCGGGAGTTGGAGTCTCATTTGGCCGTTCGGCAACCTGTGAGCAGGTGTCGTGCCGTCTCCAGGTCAAGGATGAGATCATCCCCCAAATGGAGAAGTTCAAGTGTCTTGTTCACATGTGAGGGAAGAAGGGAATGCGAGAATCGACAGGCGGATCGATGCAGCGTCTGCAGTGATGCGGATTTTGTAGCGGCGTGCTGTAGTAAAGAAGGAGCCAAAAGGCAAAGCTCTCAATTTACCGGTTAATCTAAGTTCCTACCCTCAACCTAGAGTCACAAGCGAAAGAACAAGATCCCGGATACAACCGGCCGAAATGAGTTTCCTCCGAAGGGTGTCCAGGCTCTCCCTTAGAGATAGGGTGAGAAGCTTGGTCATCTGGCAGGGGCTCAGCGTAGAAACGTTGCTCTGTCGCAAGGGGAGGAGCCAAGAACTGGACGAAGTGGTTGGGGAAAGGGAGGTCTGGGGTTCCCTGATAAAGCTGCTGAACCCGCAACCTGACTTCAAGATGGATGGATGGATGGATGGAAGCGTCAGAGGAAACCAACATCAGCACTTTAAGATTGTTCTCATTTTGTAGCTCATTAGCCAACACAGGTGTCAAACTCAAGGCTAAGGGGGGGGGGGGGGGGCAGATCTGGCCCGCCACATAATTTAATGTGGCCTGCTAAATCAAATCATCACCAATTAACTTCGCTTTTGATATGTAGCTGAACCACTTTGCGTTACCCTCTTTTTAAAATCACGCTACTTGTCTTCACTTCTGATTTAAAAACTAGTTTTCCATGAATGTTGCATATGTAAAAATATGATAATGGCCTTAACCCAGTCACTCACATTTGACGAGCGCGTTCGCGTGCCATCACACTCTCAAAAATCTGCACAGTCGAGCACGAAAAATCACGCGCGTAAAATTTGTCACGTGTAGAAAAAAATAGATATTGAAAGACGCAACTTATTTGGTGTAGTCTTGACATTAATTTACGTGTTTATTTCATAAACGTTAACGAAACAAGCCTGCCCCTAAACAATCAGTATTCACCCGGAAACAGGAAATGCAAATGCAACCGTAATGAGCATGTTCGGAAGTGATGCCAAACGCGCATGTTCCGAGATGCTTCACGTACTTCGAGTGCATTTACGTCGAACGAGAGCAACAAAATGAGCCATGTCAAAGGAAATTCAGTTACACTAGGGATGCTCAACGCGTCGATCGCGAGGCAGTTTTGGTTGATTGTTGATGGCGTGCCCCAAAAAAGGAAGACGTTACACTATCATCCACTTCGTCGCTTGATTCAGGTGTGGCCAATACATCGAGCGCACGCACACAAGGCGCGTTCTAGCAAGCCGGCCTCCAATTTACGGCAGTCTGTGCAGTGTCAAATTACGGTTATGGTGTTTGGTAACAACTACATCCTGTGGTATAACGACTCAGTAAGTTATTTTAAGGTCTTGCGATTCCATCCCTAATCACACCCGCAACTTTATATCTGCGGGCATGACTGGTGGACCACACCCGTCACCTTATATCTGCGGGCATGACTGACAACACCCGTATATTTTTCAAATGTGAGTGATTGCTTAACCCCAATGTGTCCTGCAACAACAACAACAAAAAAAGGTTTTGACACACTTGACCTGACAGTATAACTGCCTTTGTCCATTTAAGTTACATTCATATTGAAGACTATTTGACTTTTATTGCAGTTTCATTATTTGCTTAAATATGACCTTATACATTTAATCAACGGATAAAATGTTGCTCATTTGCTAATCAGACAAGGATGTGTTGTGGAGCCGATGGTTGTCCTTGATCTTTGTACGCAGAAAACCGTCTGCCGCCATCCTCCTATCCCAGGCATTGCCGTGGAGACGAACGACACCAGATCAGGAGCGGAAAGTTACCATCCCGGCCCAGGATCAGACTGCGGGGGTGGGGGGTAGCCACTTCAAACATGGACCCATACATATAAAAACCTCGTGTTACTGTGCAGCTTTTGACTTCTTCTTTGGCCATCCTGCCGGAAGACACACGTCTCGTGTGCGGCAGATACCTAGATAAGACCCGGACGTCTGTACTGCACATTCCTTTGTAATAAATCCATTTGCTGTTAACTTTTTCTAATAATTGGTCATATCTTCCTCAACTCGTGAACACGCGTAGGGTCCAAACTCGCAAATCCCTACAATATATATATATATATATAAATATCAATGTGCTTGTTTGTTTGTGTTTTTTTTTTTTTTGTCCAGCTAAAAAAAAACGGTCAAAAGAATAGATGGCAAAAGCTTTTGATAATCTCCAAAAATAGACTATACAAAAAAGAAAAATGATAATTGGCCCCTTCCTTCATGTCTACCGCAGCCCCACCACGTGGTCTTGTTTGCGCCCTAAACCCTAAACGGCGTTCTGTTAAATCCTCACGTGTGACAAGTAGAAGAAAGCATTTACATTTGGTGCATTTTTTTCCCCTCATTTGGAAGATGCTCGCCTATTTGCTGCGCGAGATAAAGCGGCAGCGGCACACAAAGAAGCGGGTCACATCTAATCTGCGACACGCTCGCATGCGTCCGATTGGTGTCATGTGTACGGTTGAGCTTGTTTTGTGCGTGTAATTGCAGTCGGCGAGAGGTGGCATTGTAATTCGCAAATGAACAGCGGCACCGTGAACGAGGCGCACGAGGATAACCTAAATCGTGAAATGGGTTTGTTGGATGCTAAATATAGAGGCTATTCCAGTGCATTTGTATTCGTTTTTGACTGTATTGAAGGAGTACTAATAAAATCAAGAATGCCGCAAATATCCATTCATTTTCCGTCTTGCACATTTTCATGAGGGTCACAGATGATCTGGTGCCTAACCCTGCATGTGTTTGCTTGCCAGGCCAAACGCTGGGCAAATATAGACAATAACTTTCACTCGTAGGTTAATGCACCATCGTAACCGGAAACTTTATTTTCATAAAGAAGGATCTTAACGGGACGGCAGCTAGCTTGTTAGTCAGAGCATCTTGTATGCTGGATTGTGTGTGCATGCTTTGATCGACTAATTTCTTCCACCCCCCCCCAAAAAAAAAAACCACATTCTTTGGTTACAGCTTTATAAGTAAGCTCGAGAAAATGGATGGATGAATATATAAGCACATATTTTCTGATCCGCTTATCCTCACAAGTGTCACGGGAGTGCTGGAGCCTACCCCAGCTATCTTCGGGCAGGAGGCGGGGCACACCCTGAACTGGTTGCCAGCCAAGCGCAAGGCACATAGATACAAACAGCCGCACCCACAATCACACCTATGGGCAATTTAGAGTGTCCAATTAATGTTTTGGGGATGTGGGAGGAAAACCGGAGGGCCCGCCGAAAACCCACGCAGGCACGGGGAGAACATGTAAACTCCACACAGGTAGGGGGTCAGGATTTGAACCCCTGTCGTCAGAACTGTGTGTCCAACGCTCTAACCGTGCCTGTATGAATTTCAAGCTTGCAAAATTCAAAACCATGCAACATGTAACCTTATGAGAAGAGATTGCGAGGGTGGACGACTTCAAATACTTGGGGTCAACGATACAGAGCAATGGTGAGTGTGATAAAGGAGTGAAGAAACGGGTCCAAGCGGGGTGGAACAGTTGGCGGAAGGTGTCTGGTGTTCTATGTCACAGAAGAGTATCCGCGAGGATGAAGGGCAAAGTTTAGAAAACACTGGTGAGGCCGGCCGTGATCTACGGATTAGAGACGGTGGCGCTCAAGAGACAACAGGAAGTAGAACTGGAGGTGGCAGAAATGAAGACTTTGAGGTTCTCGTTGGATAGGATTAGAAATGAGCTCATTAGAGGGACAGCCAAAGTTGGATGTTTTTGGAGACAAGGGTCGAGAGAGCAGACTTCGATGGATGACAGGCTGTGGCGACGCCTAACGGGACAAGCCGAAAGGAAAAGAAGAAGATACATGGACCGTGTGATTAGCAGCATGACGCATGTAAAACGATTTCATTTGTTTCACCTCATTCAAGATCAAGAGAGTTCTTGTTTAACAATGTGGCCATTTAAGAACGTTTGGGGGAAAAAAAAAAAAAAGAAATTTCCAGAGATTGGAACATATTTTATATATTTGACATTGTGCCCTAAACCAAAGCATTTTGATCCACAACTCCATTCAAAAAAAAAAAAAAAAAAAAAAAGACACCCTGTGCTGTGGCAACCCCTAACGGGACAAGCCGAAAGAAAAAGAAGAAGTTAGTTACATTAAACACTTTCTCAAGGTGATTTGAACTTCTGCCAAAGTTATTTTCCGTTAATATACTTGAGGTACTTTATACAACCCCGCCCCCCCTCCATGAGTGTTGGAGTACCTTCACCTTAAAGGACCGCTGTGGAGATGTTCTCTCCAAGCTGGAAAACAGCCACCATTGATCATTGCTGCTCAGTAGGCGATAAGAGGGGAAAAAAAAAAAAAAAACCAATAGAATGCTTTAGTCTTGTTACTTTGACTTTGAGGTTTAATAGCCTCGGCTGTAATTATCTGGACTAAATGTGAAGATGGCCGTGGCCCCTCTCCCGCGCCTTCGTCTCATTTGCCCAAGCCACCCGCACTTTCTCGGGAGTTTGAATGCGTCTGCATTCTCGGTAGTAAGTGTCTCGATGGCTTTTACCGACCATTAAGGCCCATCAGTCGGCGCGCGTGTTAATAATAAGGGATGTCAACCCTTTAATGGATGCCACCCCTGGTCCGAGCGGGTCAGAACGGAGGCTGCGCGCCGAATTAATTAATGAAGAGTAGCCGTTTCTGGCGCCTTGTTGGGGAAACGACACATCAGGCTAATAACTAACTCGCTAATGAATAGTTCATGTTTACCGAGACTGGCGGGTCTCAAAGTTTTAGGGAGGAAATAGCAGCAGAGCTTAAAATGTCACCGGACTCGGCGTGAAATCGCTAAAATGTGTAAATGACATTAAAAACTACCATTAGAACATGTTAAAAAAAAAAAAAAAGAAAGAGAAAGGAATGATATTACAAAGATGAGTGGCAGACTCATTTGTACAAATGCATTCTCCCCAATGCAGTCAATTTTAATACCGTTACAGTACGCCCTACATTATCACAGGGGTTGCATTACCAAACCCCACCGCGACAGACAAAAACCCACAATGTAGCAACCACACATTTTATTCTCCATAAATTAAAGCTCGATGCACAAGACCGACAAAATATCCAGGTATTATTTTTGTCCACTTAGGTCGGCCATCCCGCAAGCCTAGTGAGGATGAGCGGTGTGTTAAACGAATGGGGCCCTTCTCACATCCTACGGTACTCGAGTATCCGTGAGTTAGTGTGTGTGGCTTTTCCCGTGGAGTCAAGTGGGAGACAGCGAAGAACTGTGGAGAGTTGGCTGGCTGCTAAAAGGCTAACGCATTTTCCAATCATGTCGGATAGTTCTTTTATCGATTGGTCATTTTGTCATTTTTTTTGTTTGTCTATTACTGTTATGTCGTTTATATAAACCAGTTCTACATTGCAGTAGACACATTGTAGATTAATGTCATTTCCGGCCTACAAGCCATGACTTTTTTCACATGCTTTGATGTGGCGCTAGCATTAGCACGGCGCTAGCGTTAGGGCAGCGCTAGCGTACCTGGTTATAAGACTCTGTACACAGAAAGAGTTTAACGCTCGTGCTGCGCTAACGCTAGCGCCGCGCTGACACTACTCCCATGCTAGCGTTAAACTGTACTGTGTGTACTGAGGTTTATAACCAGGTGCATGCTGTAGGCCGGGAACTACGGTATATCCTCTTTTTTTAAAGCGTAAAATGACCCCAAATTTTGGAAATCTGCCTCTTTATTCACTCTTTCCTCTCAGATCATGCTTATTGAAGTGGAAAATTAATTGCCGTCAAATGCTGCGATATAAAGAAAAAAAAATGTGATACAAAATTAGATGTGTACAATTTAAAAATCAATTATTCTGTGAATCCCCCCAAAAAAGATCTAACCCCAATATGGTGACGGATTATTAAATTTGTTCCATCCACCCCAAAAACAATGTTTTGGTTACACATTTATAAGTAATATGTAATGTATTGTAAATGAACAACCTTAATTTCCCCCACTTCATTCCAGTAGCAATGCTTCTGAAGCTTGCTCGTAGGCCAGAAATCAATTTTCAGATCCCAACACAAGGCAAAAATATGGAACAAGTAATGGCTCTAAGTAAAATATATTATATGTAATTAAAAAAAATGTCAAAAACTCACAAGTTGGGACATTTGCAAGTCAAGGGGCCGCTGTAATTGGTTGTTCGTCGATGGAACCCAACCCCCCCACCGCCCTTCGATCAAACTTCTACTGTAATCCCCGTCATTAACTGCAATTGACGGTTTTATTATGCAAATATCCATATGAATTGGACGAGCTGGCAGCGATGGCATCATCGTGTAGCCAACGTCTCGCGTGATTTGCAGCAAGCCGACCCAAACACAAAACACGACAACGGAACTTGGGGAAGCGCTGGCGACCAATCGAACAAAGAAACAAAAGCGCCAACTAATTAAAGTGGCGGCAGGGGCAAGGCTGGGCCCGAAGTGCACCAAACACTGACACGCAGGGAACTTCGCCAATAAAGTCACCGCTGGAAACCCAACAAAGGATTAACAATAAATGACTGAGCGGAAGCAAAGGGCACACACTTGGCCTATTTGCATGGATAAGAAAGACACCGGTGGAAGACGCAAGGACAGAGAGGCGAGGAAAAGGAGCCGACTGATCGACGCAAAGGGGGCCCGGGATTGCCGGGGAGACGCAGCTCGGAATAATAATCAGGCGGAGAGACGAGGCGCGGAGGGACGCGAGGAAATGGAGCCAAGAACCGTCAACTGTTGGTATCGAAACCATCCAGCCATTCATTTTCTACGGCACGTCCCCCAGTAGGGTCGTGGCTGAGCCGGAGCCTCTCCCAGCCGACGAGAATGAGAAAACCCTGGACTGGCTCAGGGGAAAAAAAAAAAAAAAAAAGCGATTCTTATGTGGACATTTTGAAAAGGAGTGCAAGAAATAATTATTGCATCCTAACTTTATTTCGAAAAAGGATTATGAATGGCGCTTCAATCCCGCCGACAATTCAGATCCATTGTGAATTCAATCTGTTGATGAAAACTGGAGCGAAGATTTATTGGTCGCCTTACAAATGCAAACAAGCGCGGCGTGGAAATGATAGTAAATGCCAAGGTCATGTTTCTTAGTAAAAGGCAATCTTAGATGAAAAGTGCATGTGATATATGACTCTAGGATAATGAAAAAAAAAAAATGCCACCTTGATCAAAAACTGGTGTTTTTGATGAAAAAAGTTAACGTGTTCAACATTTAAATACATTTTTTTGAGGCCCATCAATTACTCACGGCAGTGAGTTTACTGCGTCAATACACACAGTTCCACCCCTTTCATTTAGCACGTCTCTTTTTTTTTTTTTTTGTAGCGCTCTACGCATCAGGACTCCGAAGTCCGAGCCCATCACAGCCTTCCACTTCACCTCCGTAAATGGCGAGAGGGAGCGCGTGTACTACTAAACCGCTG